>NC_077240.1:40157500-40457500 GCF_947179165.1 Solanum dulcamara | reverse complement strand
TAGGTAAATTCACCAACACCATGCCCAAAATGGAAACCATTAGAAAGGAGTTCATCCTGCAAACAGAACTTAGAGGAGGAGTGAAACTTACACACTTTAACTCTAGACATCTTTACATAGACTTGGACAATGAGTATGATCACTCTACTGTATGGTCCAAAGGAAAAATGTATATAAATGGGCAGCTTATGAGACTCCAACTATGGACTCCCACTTTCAAGCCTGAAGAAGAAAACCCTATGGTTCCTATATGGGCTATATTACCTGAACTACCATGGCACTGCTATAGGCTTAAAGTGGTAACCCTTTTACTGTCTCTAATTGGAAAGGTCTTGTTCTTAGACTTGGCCACTTACAAGAAAACAAGGGGTAGTGTAGACAAAGTCAAAATTCAAATTGATCTAACTAAACAAAGACCCCAGCACATTTGGATGGGCTTTGATGAAGATGAAAATAGAGATGGAAGGTGGCAATCCATTCAATATGAGGGTGTGCCAGACTACTGTCCCTACTGCAAGCATCAAGGTCACACCATCAATGTTTGTACTATTAAAAAAAGAGATGAGGATAATAAGAAAAAGAATGATCAAGAAGAGTAGGTAAGAAACAGAGACAAGACCATCACTGATAAGAGAAAGGCTCTATAATAAACTACTGATCAGCATAAAGAAACACAACACCAAAAAGACCAACACATTAAGGAACAACAAAACACTAACAGGGCTGAAGCTGAAAAAAGAAATCAAGAGCATGCAGGGTGGCAAATTCAAAAGAGAAGAGGCAAGAAAGATGGACAACAACAACAACATCAAACACAACAGCATAAAACACAAGTATACAAGTCTAAAGGGAAAAGTTTAGTACCTCACCAACATAATAGCAGCAACAGCAATGATGGAAGACGTCAGCAGTAGTCAGGTATGCTTAATAACTCCAAATTTAATAATTGTAATGTCCAAACTTGTAATGTTGAATTTGGAGTCCAGATTCAACCAACCCTTCCCTAAAAAATAGTACATCCCATTCCCCATAATCCCACTCAACAGGTTACAACTAGCAGACCTGCAGGACCAGTCATACTAGTCAGCGGCATTCATTCAGTTGTCTTATTCAGATGGATAAGACAGTTCCCATTTTAGGTGTAGTTCCATCAAGGCGCCAAGATCAAACTCCAGCCGGGAGGGGCCAAAGACTTGATAGGTGTAGTGGCAGGTTCACTGCCATAATCAATGAAATCTATTCTCTGGGAGAAGTATTTCCAACTGAAAAAGCTATTAGGAAACTCCTAAGTATTCTTCTTAAATCTTGGGAAATCAAAGTAGAAGCAATTATTGAGGCACGTGATCTTGACACTATGATCGGACACCAAGTCAGAATGAAGTGCTCTTTCTATATAAAGTTCAACGACTCGCCTGAAATCATTAAACCAAAACAGAGGGTTACATGGATGAAAACAACAGCCTATGATTTCACTTTTAACCATTTTCAAGACCTGCAACATTACAAAACAACACCCAACATAACACCACAATAACAACGACTCTAGTCAAACTTTAATCTATTAGAATAGCATCAAATCAGCCCTTACATGACCTGAAACATTCTTTGGTCGTAACTTGTATATTTTCATGTTTCCAATACATATTTATACCTTCATAACATGTCAAAACCCTTACCCAAAATGTGGGAGAATAGAACCGAAACAAAGAAGAACCAAGAGAAAGAAATCGGAGGCAGAAGGAAAGAGAAGAACATGTTTCTTAAAGCCATTGAAAAAGAAGACTTTGAATAGGAAAACATAGCACTAATGATGAAAAGGTTTCAAAAGATGCTGAGAAAAGGGCAAACAAGTCAGAGGACACAATCTCAGAGAACCACTAACAAAGACCTAAGAGAACAACTATGTCACAAGTGTGGAAGTCCAGATCACTTCATCAAATTCTATCCATTGTGGGCCTTAAAATACAAAAAAAATAACCTTGAAATAGCCAATGAAGTCAGGAGTGATCAATACATTCCTACAAATCAAAGAATGACCAATCAAGAGCCTGACATGGCTGTGAAGAAAGCTTTTGCAAAATGAGAAATTCTTCTGGAGAAGAGTCTAATGGGACTGAAGCTGAAAATTAGTGATTACTGGCAATGGAAGGAGAAAGGGGGTACGACTACCTAGAACTAGTGGTAATTGTAGAGTCGGATGATGAGGAGAACCATGATAAGTCAAAAGACACAATTCTAGCTCTGATGGCTGGAACAGATTCAGAAGAAGATGAAGAGGACAACAAGCAGTCCAAGGTAAGTTTTCATCAAATCAAAGAAAATCTTCATCTCTATTCCAACAGGAAATTAGAATCACTATTCGGTGTCCTTATTGATGCATATCATGCAACATGTGCTGCAAAAGAATAGATGTTGGATGAATATTCAGCCTTGAGAATAGAGAATAAGACTCTAGAAGCCTTAAACAACAATCTTCAAGAAAGAAATAATAGGATGAACTCCTCTAGGAAAGGAAAACATGTACAAAACAATGTACACCTTGCTCTAGATGAAACTATAAAAAGGCTAAACAATGAATTCTTTAACTAAAAAGAATGAAGCTCTACTAGAAGAACTTGAGAAAACTAAAAGGGAATTGGATATCAATATGAGATGGACTAAGTCATCCATGATGCTTGATGATATCCAAAGAAGTCAATCCTCAACTAATCATGGAATAACTTTCAAAAATAATTCTATAAAATATGGTGAAAATTGTTATGATATGCCATGTACTCACTGTGGACAAAATAGTCATCAAACACACATGTGTCAAAAGAGAAACATAGCTATTAAAAACAATCTAACCTATGTAAAAAAGGCAGCTTATGGAACAAAAATCAGGAAACTGGTTCACAAACATAAACACCTATCCAAATGGACTAAGAAAAACCTAATTCATCCTTTCACTCACAAACAGGGACCCAAGTGGAATTGGATGCCCAAAATTAATCTTTGATTGATTGTGCAGGAATAGAAAATAGGAAGACAGAAGCAGTAGTACTTGGATAGCGCATGTTGAAGACACATGATGGGAAATAAAGATAACTTCCTCTTACTGAATGGTTTCCATGGCGAAAGCGTAGCTTTTGGAAACAACAAGAAAGGCAAAATCATGGGAATTGGCAAAATTGAGCCTTCTCATTCTCAAGCAATAGACAATGTGTACTATGTTGAAAGATTAAAACATAATTTTTTTAGCGTAACACAAATGTGTGACAAAGGATATTGATGTACTTTTTACATCTACTGTATGAAGAGTAACTAGTGCAAAATCAAAGAAACTGGTCCTTATAGGAAAAAAGCACAAAAACGTCTACAAGATTGACATTATGGGCCCAGAAACATCTATGCTAAAAAGCATAAGTGCAGTTGATGACAATTCATTGTTATGGCACAAGAGATTGGAGCATGCGCACAAGGAAAACATGTGATATCGTCATTCAAACCAAAAGGTATGGTAAGCACAAAGAAACCCCTGGAATTATTGAACATAGACTTATGTGGACCAATGAGAGTTCAAAGTCGTGGAGGTAAGAGGTATGTATTTGTTATTGTTGATGATTAGACTAGATTCACATGGACTCTGTTCTTAAGTTCAAAAGACAAGACATATGATGTATTTGAATATTTTTTGAAACTTGTTCAAAAGAAATTAAAATGTGACTTAATGAGCATCAGATCTGATCATGGAACAGAATTTGAGAACTCCAAATTTCTTGAGGTCTATGCGGAAAATGATAGAGATCATAATTTTTTTGCTCCACGAACACCACAACAAAATGGTGTAGTGGAATGAAAAAATAGATCCTTGGAAGACATGGCAAGAACTATGTAGATTGCCAGTGGTCTTCCTAAGGGGTACTGGCAGAAGATATAAATATTGCATGTCACTTGCTCAATATATGTATGATTAGGTCTATACTTAAAAAAACACCCTATGAATTACTAAAAGGAAGAAAACCAAACTTAGCGCACCTCGGGCCTTTGGCTGTGTATGTTATGTACATAACAATGGCAAAGATGATCTAGGAAAATTTGATGCCAAAAGTGATAAGGGAATTTTTCTCGGGTATTGTTCTCAAAGCAAAGCCTATAAAGTTCTCAATAAAAGAACTAATCGTGTTGAAGAAAGTTCACATGTTATATTTGATGAAGCGAATCACTTGGTCAAGAAAGATGTGCAGGGAAATCATGATGAGATAGGAACAACTGATCTTCTATAAAGAGATATTGATGATGCTGACTATGAGGTTACTGAACCTTCAAATAATAATGGCGGAACTCCAGACCAAAACTATAAATCAAATAAGCTTACAGAAGATACTCTTCCAGCTATGGACGGTGTTTCTACTGAACCTGGTCCTCCTACTTTCATCCCAGGAGAAAGCAGTCAAACAAACAACTGGAAACACAAAAGCTCTCATTCCCTGCAGAACCTGCTCACTTCTCTTGACTCAGGAATCCAAACCTGATCCAAACTATGGAACTTATGTGCCTTCTCGGCATATTTATCAGTCATAGAACCCAAAAACATTAAAAAAGCACTTCTAGATGCGGATTGGATCAGTGTCATACAGGAAGAGTTAAATTAATTTGAATGAAGTAAGGTATGGAACCTGGTTTCCAGACCTTAAGATCGAACAATGATAGAAACAAGATGGGTATTCAGGAACAAACTCGATGATCACGGAATTATCATAAGAAACAAGGCTAGGCTTGTGGTTCAGGGCTATAATCAAGAGGAAGGGATTGACTATGATGAGACATTCGCTCTAGTATCCCAAATGGAAGCTATCAAAATGTTGATCGCGTTTGCAGCACACATGGAGTTCAAATTATATCATATGAATATGAAAAGTGCCTTCTTGAATGGATATCTGCAAGAGGAAGTGTATGTTCATCAACCACCAGGTTTCGAAAGCCATGAATATCCTAATCACGTATACAAATTGGACAAAGCCCTTTATGGCCTCAAATAGGCACCACGTGCATGGTATGATAGGCTGTCCATAATTCTTATTACACATGGATATATAAGAGACAAGATTGACAATACATTATTTCTCAAGAAAAAGAGCCCTCATGTCCTAATCGTGCAAGTATATGTTGACAATATCATTTTTGGAGGAACAGATGCATGAATGGGTGTCGAGTTTGCAAAACTTATGAGTATGAATTTGAAATGAGCATGATGGGAGAGTTGAACTTCTTTCTTGGACTTCAAATCCATCAGTCATCATCAGGAACATTGATTCATCAATAAAAGTACATCAGAGAACTACTAAAAAAATTTGACATGCATGACTCCAAAGTACATGATACACCTATTTCCACTACCACTAAACTCGACAAGGATGAAACTAGTTCCCCAGTCGGCGACATACAATACAGAGGCATAATTGGATCCCTACTATACCTCACAGCTAGTAGACTAGACATAGTGTTCAGTGTCGAACTATGTGCACATTTTCAGTCATCTCCAAAAGAGTCACACATGAAGGCCGTCAAAAGAATACTACGATACCTTAAAGAAACTCAGAACCTGGTTCTCTGGTATCCTACAGGAGACTCCTTCAATCTAGTTGGATTTGCTGACACAGACTATACATGCTATCTTGTAGATAGAAAAAGCACATCAGGTATGACACATTTTCTTGGACCATGTCTGGTGTCATGGGCTATAAGAAAACAAAACTCGACTGCACTATCCACCGCTGAAGCGGAGTATATAGCTGCTGCATCATGTTGTGCTAAACTTTTATGGATAAAACAATAACTCTTGGACTTTGGAATCATTGTAGTATGTATACCAATAAGATGTGACAATACCAGTACGATGAACATGGCTAAGAACCGGGTCTAACACAAACAAACCAAGCACATTGATGTACAACATCACTTTCTTCGAGATAATATTGAAAAATGACTTATAGTCACGACGTTTAGTAAAACTGCAGATCAAGTATATCACCAAAGTATTGGGAAGAGAACAATTTGAGAAAAACAGACTGGCCCTTGGTCTCATTTACTAGTCAAATTAACCATCTTCTCTCTTTCTCGGCATATCAAATTAATAAATAGTGATTTGATATTGTAGATATAACATGACTTACTGACTCACCTTTGTACTATATCAGGTATACACTCATCTTTAGAGGAACATTACAGCTCAGGTTTGATGATATTACCCTTAGTTTCTTATAACAAGGCGGAGAAACAAATTGACTGTACATATGAACCAGGTTCTTCCCTTAACAGGTATGCACTCATCCTCCTGGTCTTTACTACTGTAATACATCTTAAATGCATGTTCACATATCCAACTGAACCTGGTCCCCTCATCTGTACTCTACATTCCAAATGGGCGGAGAGTTCATATTTCCTATCTGGATATTAATAACCTCGGGATCTTAACTGTCACCTCACCTTCAAATAACTCGTTAGAATACCATTATTTCCCATCAAATCACCCAAAAATACCTTTACACTCATCACTCTTCAACTGTCTCAGCCACTGAATCCATGGTAGTTCCCACTCCTCCACCTACTACCCACCCAGAAATGACGACTCCTCCTGAAATACCTTCACTTATTTCAGTCCTCGTCGATTACTCCGATGATGAGGACCCGAC
Source organism: Solanum dulcamara (assembly GCF_947179165.1). Classification (NCBI taxonomy): domain Eukaryota; kingdom Viridiplantae; phylum Streptophyta; class Magnoliopsida; order Solanales; family Solanaceae; genus Solanum; species Solanum dulcamara. The sequence continues at coordinate 40,450,826 of NC_077240.1, read as the reverse complement.
ATTATCTCAGGCGGAATCCCTAGAGGCATCTTCTTAGGGGGAGGATTACCCAAATTATCCGATAAGCATGACACTATCTTCCCCTATTCTTCAAACTCATCAATCTCCTCTTCCACCATATGCCTCCACCGAACCCTTCACTCATTCATCATTACCTTTACCTACTAAAAACCCTAACCTTTCGTACTTCCCTCTTCTTTCCACTGAAACCCCTAATGTATCCCCTGAAGTGGTTGAGTTCTATACATATCTGGTAGTCTTGGAGGATAGTGTGGTTAGTTCTAGAGTTTATGGGGCTGAGATTGTTGTTGATGATCATCGACTGGAGGAAATCTTACAAGTTCCTACAGCTGGGCTTGCTGAATATATGTAGACTAAGGACAAAAATTACTTACTCACATCCAAGTTCACATAGGGAAGGGTCACTGTCAGACCTAGGAAAGTGATGAAAGGTAAAATTCAACCTTTCATAAGTTGTTAGTTGAAATAATGCATAAGGAGATCATTCCAAGAAAGGAGAGACAACATGAAGCTATGTTTAGGGACATGGAGTTGGAAGATGCTCTTGATCAGGAAAAATACATCAACAGGATGACACTCATGATTCATCATATGGCCAAGGTAATTGATCCTAGTCCTCACCAGTCTAGGTGAAGGACAACGGGCCATAATTAAAAAAAAGGATATGATTGATAGAACCACTCTTGCTGAATATGATTGCCTGCCCGTTGCTAATACTGCTCCTGCACTTGGTCCAAAGGTAGTTAGTCCAGTTGCCCGGTTAATGGTCTCTTTTAATGCTACTCGAGACCATAATAATGCTTTGCAAGCTAAAGTGGATACTCTGAGGGTTGATCTTGCTGGTGCACAAGGGGAAGTGGTCTCACTAAAGGATCAGATGATTAGGCAACAACAGGAAAACAATGCTCACATGAACAAGCTACTTCTCTTTATTTCTACCTCCTCATCTTCATCTACTCCTCCTCCACAACCTTTTATTTGTCTCTCTCGGTTTGGTTTTGAAACTGTATTTTTGTTGTTTTGCTCTATACAGACTATGCCCTTATACCTTAAATGATGTGCTATCTTGCTTTTGTGTTTGGATCTACTGCTTTGAATTTTCTTTATTTTTCTATTATTTGGATGGCTAATATCTCAGATTGTGAATACTCTGTGATTCCTCAAATAGGTGATAGTGTTGCCATCTATGGCTCTGAATCAGCATACTCACATTATTCTATACCTCATTCACTTACTCTTCTTTTTGAGATGTCAAAAGGGGGAAGTTGATTTTTGTTAGTTTTGTATTAAGCATATGTTGAGGTGCAGAAAGTATAAAGGCTTGTCATCATTAAAAAGGGGGAATTTGTTAACAACATTTAAACTGGTTTTAATAATGACAAATGAGAACCAGATTATGAGAACCTAGTTCACTCGCTAGATGGTGCAGTGGCAGACACGAAAAAAACTGGACAAATCCTTGTATAAGTCAAAAACGTAGAAATAACGAAAGATGACACAATTAAGACTCCTATAAGGAAAAGCAATAAAGTAGAAGTTGTACTTTCCTTGAAGGAATCGCTTAGGTCTTCAAAAACCAATGCTCTAAAAGGAGACAAGCGTGCAAAGGATTTGAGCAGCTTTGCAAATCTGAAATCGAATCTCTCAATCAAAAGCAAGGCGTCATTCCAAGAGCAAAACATTGAAGAAACAAGAACTAAAGTTAGGTTTTCTATCTGAAAGTAAATTCATGTGTTGGAAATCTACTTAGGAATATTATTGAGTTATAATTTTCTAAGGTAGAAAGTGAGGCTTGTAACAAGAAGTGAATTTGAATTCTTTGAGATTTTGAGTTGTGATTATAGTTAATCGTTAGAGTTAGAAGTTTGAGTTAGTTTGTTGTTTAAAGAGTTGTAATCTAAACTGCTCTTTGAAAGTTAATGAAGTTTGGTGAAAATCCTACAAAATGTAGATTGTGGCTTTTCTTCCCTTGAGCAAGGAAGTTTTCCACAATAAATTATGTGTCTTATTTTTACTGTTTACATTCATATCACTAATTCATGAACCTAGTTCTTAAAATCGATAGGTGGTATAAGTTTCTTCAGTTGTGCAATTTAATTTGGAAGTAGTACACAATTTGGTATGTAAAATTAGAAAATAACTTTAAACTAAATGCACATTTTGCAATACAAGATGTTAAGACGATATTTTGCACTAGGAAATTTAAAGGTTTAGCCCTCAAATTCTTTAGCAAATTTTTATCGGGAGGGATATGCAGAGGGGGAGAAAACCTGTTGTGTCAATACTGGTGGCAACAAGTAGTAATCCGAGAAGCACGATAACAATTATCAGCCATTGGAGTAGTAGTAGGGGTGTACATAGACCGGGTTGGTTCGGATTTTTTACAAATCAAACCAAACCATTTGTATCGGGTTATTAAATCTATAAATCAAACCAAACCAATAAAAGTCGGATTTTTCGATATCAATTTTTCTCGGGTTTTTCGGGTTTCTCGGGTTTTTTGAGTTTTTTCGGATTTTTTAATAGTATCTAATAAAAAGCACAGAGCAGTGCTTCTTAAAAAGAGTTCTAGTACAAAATATCAACATATAAGATGGACGCAGAACACTATTTGAAGTTTTAACTTTATAATATAACTTAATAAGATGAGTTTTTTTGTATATTATTTAGATGAGCTTCTCAAGTCCAAATCTAAATGTAAGAAAGAAAACAAAAATTATGAAAAAATTTTAAAAAATATTTATAAATTACATTTTAATAAATATTTTTATGTATAACATAATTTAAAAGTAGTATATCTATAATCAGGTCAGTTTGGGTTCGGTTTGACTTTTTTTAGTTAAAACCAAACCAACCCTATAATGGTCGGGTTTTTTTTTCCAAACACCAAACCAAGTCAAACCAAATCACTAGTTGGATTTTTTTTCTGGTTTGATTCTATTTATCGGTTTGGTGCAGTTTATCGGTTTGCCCTATACAACCCTAAGTAGTAGTATGTTTATGTGATGAGAAGAAGGCTTGTTGGTAGAAACTATGATGAACTTGGAGCTATGTGCTTTGTACATGTGTCATAAATTATTAGGTTTTTTCTGTAAACATGTTTCTAATCTAAGTAGGTTTTTATTTTTTTTATTTAAAAGTTAAAATTTTGTTAACTTTAATAACTTTTGGAGATAGTGATACTTTAATTTTTAATTTATAAATAATATTATTAATTTATTTAATTATTGTTAAAATAATTTATTCAAATGATATACCACCCGGCAAGGTAAGAATTGATAATTAACAAAAGATGATTCTAACATTGTAATATTGCTCTCTACTAGTTAGAGTGAACTTAATAGAGACGAAAAGACTAATTCCTTATACTATCTTTATGAAGCCATTAGATAAAAATAATCATGAAGAAACATAGTTAATACATCAATAAATTCAAATAATATATTGATCTCTAATAATTACAACAAACCCAATAGAGGCGAAAAGGCTAATTTCTTATACTATCTTTATAAACCCATTAGATGAATTAAATTTTGACAAAAATAAAGAATTATAACACGTAAATAAATAGTGTCTAAAACGAAATTCTTTAGTGAAGAGCAAAAAATTTAATTAATATTTTAAGGATCTTCGTGTTTTTAATATAGTATAAATTATTATGAATTTTAAATTTGAGAAAGCCAAAAAAAATTGACAAAAAAAGAAACAAATATTGTTTTTACAGTGCCACATCACCGCGCTTAGGATTCTCTTTTATGTATATAGATATAGATTATTAAGGGAAAAAAAGTAAAGCTTTCAATAATTCTGCAAATAAATTCAAATAAATCACCATAATATAGAAAAAAATATTATAATTGTTATTTGAGAAAGGTAACAATACAAAAAATGATAATAATCGAGATAATTTTTAAAATAAAATCATCATACATCTCCACATTTATTAGTCCTTCCACTTTAAACTAATATTTGTGCTGATTATTGTTTAAATATTTCAACCAATAAAAGGATGAAAAGAGTAAGACCAATGACAAAAAAATGGATAGAATTGTCTCAGGAACATAGTGCTATAAAATCTCTATTCTATCAGTTTAAAACATGATTATCTAAAATCTTAATTATTGCAGTGTCATAATCGATGAGAGTTGTTTTATTTATTTATCTATTTTTAAAAAAATATGATAGCATAAAGTGTAAATATCATTACACCAATAATAAAAAATATGTTTTTTATAGCAAAAATACGTTAAGAATAATAAAAATTAAAATTAACGTCAGGGACTTACGTCCCAAATTCTAGTGCGTACACGCCCTATGAATCGACGCCTTCAATTTACACCCCAAAGCATTTTTGATGCACCCCACCGTGGGACTTTCCCCGAAACTCACCCAAAAAATGCCTTTGAAAACACCAGTATAAATTACATGGGAAGCTAAGACGTCGTATAAGAGACATGCAAGATTCAGTTTGAGTTAGTTTGTTGTTTATAGAGTTGTAATCTAAACTTCTCTTTGAAAGTTTGTGAAGTTTGGTGAAAATCCTACAAAATGTAGATTGTGGTTTTTCTTTCCTTGAGCAAGGAAGTTTTCCACAATAAATTCTGTGTCTTGTTTTTACTGTTTACATTTGTATCTCTAATTCATGAACCTGGTTCTTAAAATTATTAGGTGGTATAGGTTTCTTCAGTTGTGCAATTTAATTTGGAAGTAGTACACAATTTGGTATGTAAAATTAGAAAATAACTTTCAACTAAATGCACATTTTGCAATACAAGATGTTAAGACGATATTTTGCACTAGGAAATTTAAAGGTTTAGCCCTCAAATTCTTCAGCAATTTTTTATCGGGAGGGATATGCAGAGGGGGAGAAAACCTGTTGTGTCAATACTGGTGGCAACAAGTAGTAATCCGAGAAGCACGATAGCAATTATCAGCCATTTGAGTAGTAGTAGGTGTGTACATGAATCGAGTTGGTTCGAATTTTTTACAAATCAAACCAAACCATTTGTGTCGGGTTATTAAATCTATAAATCAAACCAAACCAATAAAAGTCGGATTTTTCGATATCAATTTTTCTCGGGTTTTTTGAGTTTTTTCGGATTTTTTAATAGTATCTAATAAAAAGCACAGAGCAGTGCTTCTTAAAAAGAGTTCTAGTACAAAATATCAACATATAAGATGGACGCAGAACACTGTTTGAAGTTTTAACTTTATAATATAACTTTATAAGATGAGATTTTTTTGTATATTATTTAGATGAGCTTCTCAAGTCCAAATCTAAATGTAAGAAAGAAAACAAAAATTATGAAAAAATTTTAAAAAATATTTATAAATTACATTTTAATAAATATTTTTATGTATAACATAATTTAAAAGTAGTATATCTATAATCAGGTCGGTTTGGATTCGGTTTGACTTTTTTTAGTTAAAACCAAACCAACCCTATAATGGTCGGTTTTTTTTCCAAACACCAAACCAAGTCAAACCAAATCACTAGTTGGATTTTTTTTCTGGTTTGATTCTATTTATCGGTTTGGTGCACTTTATCGGTTTGCCCGCCCTATACAACCCTAAGCAGTAGTATGTTTATGTGATGAGAAGAAGGCTTGTTGGTAGAAACTATGATGAACTTGGAGCTATTTTATAGTATCCTTGAATATAATATTCGACTGATATATTATTAATTATTTGTTATTCTTAGGCCTATGAAGTTAAGAGCCGCCAAGGGGCCCTGTTTAATCACATATCCATACATCAACTTGTTCATTTTGTAAAAAAAAAAAAAAAAGAAACACGAGTTTGGCGATGTTGAAGTTCAAACTTCAAATGCAGCCCTGACTTTACAAAACTTTATATCTAGTTATAAGATAATTTTGAGACACATGCACAATTAATTGTGGAGTTTTTATTTATGAAAACAAGCACAACTTTTGAAATTCAAATAATGACCAAAGGAATTAAACTAAAAATATGTATAATGTACCAAAGTATCCTTTATTCATGTGGTCTTAAGTATGTCATATGATAAATTGTAATTAAAGAGTTGTCATTTTTTGAAATAAGACTAAAACAAAAAAGTATGACAAACAAATTTAAGCAAAACGAATATTAAAAACACTTTTCGAAACAGATATACATGTAATTAAACGATATTGATCCTACCTGTTTAATAATTCAAAAGATTAGTGGAAACGCAGGAGCAAGCTGCAGTGTTGCAACAAAGCATTATTGGAAGCGCTTTGGCACGTAGAGACCATAACAAAAATCCATTTTATTAGTTGCGGCCTTTTCGTTTGATATGTATTATTTTAATGGCGGCTTTTCTGTGGAGTGTGGAGGTAGCTATCATGATTGACTTTAAATTTAATACATTTATTGTAAAATAATTTTCATTTATTATATTCATTCCCGTCTTCTAAAATAAAAATATTGGTATTTTTGTCTATGATCTGTATGCATTGCGACTGATGCTTCTCAAGGGGCTGCGGAAAATATAAGTACACATTCAATTCAAATAAATCTTTATAAGTTACTTTGGGATCAAAGACATCGTATATTTGCAACACCTTCCTCCTTCCTTCATTTGTGGTCTGGTTTATTTTTATTTTTTTAAAAGAAAAAAGCTTGATTATTGATTAGCAAGATAACCTTAGCAGAGTTCATTCCCCTGCCCTTTCCCCTACCTCCTATTAAATAAATAGAAAAAGATTATTGAGCAGAGTTAATAGCTCAATTTGTTCAATTGAGAGTGAGAATTCCAAAGCGATTCAATAGATTGAAAGAAACTTGAGCTAAAGCATCATGATTATTAGAGACATGCACAATTAATTCAGTTGGATAGAACTATCGATGAGGGAAATTTGTGGTAAGAAAGAGCTTGCTACTATTGATTAACGTGATACAACGTAAAACCTTAAATCAGTAATTTCAGTTCTTTTTGAACTACCTCCAATTTAGCTGAGGGGTAGCAGAAACGTGGGATTACAGAAAGATCAGTTGCATGTCACCACTAGATTAGCTCATATTCATAAATTATACCTTACAAAATCAAAGATTAAATGACTGAATCAAGTTAATGATAAATACACGAAATGATAAACAATAATTAAAATTTGCAATTACCAGATCCGAGTCTAATCAAACATGGAATTAGTGTATGGAATTTACAAACTTACGAAAAGTTTCTTTCCAAAATCACAAATATCACAAAGAAAAGGAATTTAAAACATTACTAGCAGTTGCATCGTCTCTGGTTAACGATTCACGAATACAGAGCAATGTTATTTAGTGTAGCATACAAAGATAATTGCATAAAAAGAATAAATTTTGTTGCTGGGGCAAAAGTGATTTCAAATGTCTCTTCTTACATCTCGCTTATGAGGGAAGCAGTGACATTAGTTTCAGCAGAAATGTCCCAAACTCTATCAGAAACCCCAAAGTTGAGATTATATTTGGGCTGCTTGTTCGGGGAAAACAATCCAAAATGTTTCTCCAACTCAGGATTCTTGTTATTCTCATCAAACATGGCAAATATATAAGTCTCAATGGGCCCAGGCTTTCTTGGACTACCCTCTTTCGCATGTTGAATTAAGTTCCTCAAATAAGTTGCTGCATTGTCTTGTGTGGCACCAAATGCACCAGCAGATGGCCATCCACTCTCTGACACAACAATTCCTACAGATCCCCCTCCTGTTCGATCCATGGCAGCATACACAGAATCCAACATAGCATCAAATAAGTTCCTATATTGACGCGAACCATCTTGTACCACCACATTAGGTGCTGTAAAAAGAGCATAGGGGAGTGAAATCTGTCCTGGATTACCAGAATAACTAAAATAAGGATAAATGTTAACGAGCAAAGGTGCACGTGTGTCCCTTAAAAACCCAACAATGGGATCAGTGAACCATCTAACATCGTTCCTAAAGGAACCCTGTGATGGTGGATAAGAGTTGCCAATCAATGTCATGTCTACTGATGTTGAAACCTTAATGTCGTTACCCAAACCAGCTGCACCAATTGCTTTATAAATGTTTACCATAGCAGGAACTTGAAATGAGGCAAGATAAGATGTGCCTGTGACAGGGCTGATTTCATTCCCAACAGCTATGTACTTAATTTTAACATCTGGCCAGAAATCTCTCACGTTCTTCTGTACCCACCAATTCGCATGTTCCATGCCAGAAGCAATGTGTTTCACATCTACATTCGGAAGTCCTAGTATGACTTCAATGTTCGATCCTCTTAAGGCATTTAAAGCTCCATGATTCGGATCATAAAGCCTCAGTCTTCCAATGTTTCTTGACTTGTACAGTTGTATAACTTCCGAATGTGATGGCAAGTTGTTCCCCATCATTCCATAGCAAACACCTATCGATTGAGCCTCTGCTCGATAACAAGTAGAAATTAATGGGGTGTTAGAAACTTAACCAATTCTTGAAAACTTAAAAAAATTTAAAGAAGACATGGTATATATGTTACTGGTTCCTCTGAATCTACTAGTTTTCTCTCAAAACTGTTTATGTTGAAAGAGTTCACTAAATAAATGTTACATTTTGATCTGTTCTCATACCTCAAATTGGAAAAGTTTGTGAGTGTTAACTGAAAATAGCAAATAACTCTTGCTAAAATGAATATACTGCAAGTTAGCGTGGGAAAAAGAGACACAAGTAATAAGTGTATACGAAAAATAAGCAAATAACTATCAACAATAATTTTCAGTGGGAAATTCAAAATGTTTAGCTAGAAACCTGATATGTGAATGTTGGTGGCAACAAGTAATCCTAGAAGCACGATAACAGCTATTTGTGAGGTAGCCATGATGTTTGATGAGAAGGGTTGTTGGTAGAAACTAAGATGAAGTAGGAGCTATTTATAAATAACGAGATAGCCTTGAGGATAATATTTATTAGAGTGGAATATTATTAGTATTTGTTAAGAGCCGCCAGGTGACCTGATCAACTTGATATTTTTGTAGAAAAACGAAGATGAGCTTGATGATGTATAACTTTGACTTCCCAAAAAGAAAATATAGCTATTTAGGATTACTTTCTTTCATCCGCCAGTACAAACCACGCCACTAAGGGATTTCTAACGAATTATGTCACAACTAATAAAATTCCTCTTATAGTTTCTCCACATTTGCATAAAATATTTACTCGCACGAGGTATTTACATCAAATCAAATATTTTAACTTTGATCGTCAAACATTAAAATGAAGAATGCATTACGTACATAGCACATACGTAATAATATAGCTAAGTAATAAGCGTGTATATGAAAAACAGTCTTGCATTCCATGATTTGATATTAACATATTTTTAATTACCCATGTCTGCTGACTTTTCTACAACACTTATTTGATGAAAAAAAAGGTTTTCTCGTGAAGACTTAGTGAATATGGCATGCAGACTCTGGAAAGGCTAGTGAATCAGTAACTGAAGTAATTGTATCTTTTAGGGGGGAATGAAAAGATTGAGCACATATAGTTAATTAATTTTTTATTATTAGTCATTTAGTTAAGGTGTAAATGAAGACTTTAGAATCATCATCTGATGAGTGGAAGCAAAGAAGCTAGCAGCCCCGAGTTGGAACAAAGTATTATTGGAAGAGGTTTGGCACTTACGTGAGAGTCGCACAATTCATTATTTTAGTGGCGGCTTTTATATTTATAGGTCTTATTTTAATGGCGGCTATACTGATGCAGCTAAGAAGATGGATGTTAAAATTCTTATTAGTAGATACTCCCTCGTCCATTTTTATTTGTCCACTATTGACTTTGCACAATTCTTAAGAAACTATAAATAGAAGGTAATTTTACCATATCACCCTTTGAATATAATAAATGCAATGTCTTCAAAAATGTAATAGGGAAATGACTACTAATTAAAGATAATGGTAAATTAGGAACTAAGTGTAAATTATCTCTTGATTTCATAAATTGAATAGGTATTGTTGGACATCTAGTTTTAATATAGTGAAAAAGTAAAAATGGACGGAGGAAGTATATAGGAATAATATCTTGATAGTGTTTTCTCAACTAACTATCCAAAGAAAGCTACTTGCCGATAATGGACCATTTAGAATTTCAAATGAGATATTTTTGTTTAATTTGTTCTCTCTTATTATTTGAAAATTGGAAAACTCTACAAACTTTTGGTGTAATATTAGTTCCATCATTAAAATAAGTCTCACTTTCCCCTTAATTGTTAATAGAGCTCCAACCTTGGGGAAAATTTTGACCAAAGTAAAAAAAAATGAGATGGTGAACTTGAACTTTTTCTGAATGAGTTTGGATGCACATGTCTATCTATTTCATGTTGGGCTCCACTCATAGTAATAGTACATATTACATGATTTCTAATGGCAACGAGTAATAATTTTTATGGTCGTTTTACCATATGTTGAAGCTAATTTTGATGATAATATGCAGGTACCACAAAAAGGAAAAAAGGATGAACAATCCAAGATTCAAGGAAGAACTGAAACAGGAAAGCAAGTAAATAAAGATTTATACAAAGAAGGAAAAGAAATAAACTTTCTACAAAAGAAGGCAATGATATCAAACTAATTGATATCATCCTCCCTGAAGAGAAGGATTTATGCACATAAATTAAGGGGCAATCCGACCCATAATTCACGAAGGAAAATCAATCCAAGATTCCCTTCCTAAATGCAGGCAAATCACTCAAAGAAGGCGAAGATCTCCAACGGCTAAAGAATTGCAAAGTCATCAAAGACTTTGTCCTTATTCTTGGGAAGAAGGATTTACCTTCCTTTCCCAAGTATCAATTCCTTTGGGTTGCACTCAGCCTCATCAACTTTAAAAGACCAAGTCTCATGGCTGAAGAGAAGGCACATCTGTCTAAACACTTAAGCAATCTATAGTCTACTTTACCGAGCATTGTTATTCCTTGTGAATTTCTGTGTAGTCAAAGAGAGAAGAGAGAGTATTAGAGTGGAGAGGCATTGTATCAAAAGAACTGAAAAAAGAAGAGAGATCAAGAAAAGAATTGATTGTAGATTTAGGATCTAATTTAGTTCCTTTTGTAACCCATTCACAAGCTTTAGTAGAACACTCTTACAATCCAAAGGAACTAGACTAAGATCCACATTGAATCCCAACCAGTATAAAAACATCTGACGCCATATCTCATTTATGCTCTGTATTGTTTATCTCTGATTTTCATAGTTTATTATTTTATTTATAAGTCGATTAATGAATTTTAAATAGTTAATTCCCCCGTCCTCTTGCACTTTGAATTGGTATTTGAGCAAGGTCTCACTAAATTTTTTCAGCCTAACAACAGGTGAGAAAATATCATGGCTCAACAAACAATTGGTGCACTATTCCAAGAAGGAACATCTCAAACTAGGCCTCCCTACTTTAATGGAAAACATTTCTTTCACTGGAAGACAAGGATGAAAACTTTCATCAAATCTTATGATATGAAAGTATGGAATGTGATCAAACTTAGAAATTTTCCTATTCCTTCTTCAAAAGAAATCAAATGAAGGATAAGCTACTTCAATTCCAGATCTGGAAGACTACACTGATGAATAAATGCAAATCATTCAGAAAAATTTCAAAGCAAAGAATGTTTTGTATAATGTTATAAGTGGAGAAAACTATGAAAAGCTTTCTTGATGTGAGACTGAAAAAAAAGTATGGGACAAATTAGAAATTACCTATGAAGGAACTCACAAAGTCAAAAACACTATACTCAACCTCCTGGTATATGAATATGAACTGTTCCATATGAAAGAAGGGGAGACTATTGAAAACATGTTTGCCCGTCTAACCAAGATCATTGGGGAACTCAAAGCAAATGAAAAACTGTATCCTCCTATTGAAATATAAGAAGAATTCTTAGAAGCTTACCACCACAATGGCATGCCAAATTTGTTGCACTCGAAAGCATGAATCTAAAGAATCTCTCTTATGATAAACTGAGAGGAGATCTCATTGCATTTTAGAAGACTTATCTGAACAAGAGAGGACATAAAGATGACAAGAAGAAGACAGTTGCCTTCAATGCAATAAAAGAAGTCAATGGAGATGATAAAAATATTGGAGAAGATGAAATTGCCCTTACCACTAAGTCCATAATGAAAACCTTTAGAAGATCCAGAAATCAAAGAAATGGTAAACAAAATTTTTCTAAAGGTAAATAAATTACCGAATACAATAGGAACGATGGAAAATGCTACAATTGTGGCAAGTACATACATATTGCTAGTGAAAGTTTTGAAGCTATATCCTCAAAGTCAACCCAAATCTCTTAGAAGTTGGAGTGATGAAGACAACTCAGAATTCAAACAAAATAATTCAGGAAATGTCTGTTTCATGGCAATCGGAGAAACAAGCAAGGTAACATCTGAAACCTGTCAAAATTGCTTTGAATTAAAAAATCTGTTAGATCAACCTGATCTAAATAGAAATTTTGAAAATGTTAAATCTAATCTAAAAGAGAAAAAAGATTTAGAATAAATCTGGAAGTTTGTTTAGTTGAAAGAGATCTTTTTCAAAAAGAATGTCATGATCTAAAGATGCAAATCAATGACTTTCAAAAATTTCCAAAGCGTAGTCATGTCAAGTCTACTCATTCAACTAATTCTCTTAAGACCTCTGAAACTCAAAGTGATTATTATAGCTTTTCAAAATTTAAAAAATATTTTTCTATCTCTTGTCATTACTGTGGTAAATCTAGTCATAAATATTTCAAATATATATTTAGTTACTCAAATTCCTCCAAATGGGTTTGGAAACCTAAATCATCTTCTAACCAAGTTTCTAAAGGATCCCAGAGTAATTGGGTACCAAAAAGAAAGTAATATTCTTATTTTGTAAGGACACCACTCAAAGTCGAAAGGAAAATGATATTTGGATAGTGCATGTTCAAATCATATGGCTAGCAATAAAAACTTATTCAAATCAGTTGGAGATTTCAATGGTGGAAAAATTAGGTTTGAAGTACAACTTGTTGAGCATAAGTCAACTATGCGACTCTGACTTGGAAATTAGATTCAGGAAAATAGGTTGCATAATCGAAGACAACTCTGGCAAAACTATTCTTCTTGGAAGCAGAGACAAAAATGTCTATATTCTAGACTCTATAAAAGAAAGTCCAAAACACATTTGTCTGGCCTCTATTTTTAAAGATCCATGCATATGGCACAAAAAACTTGGTCATGCTAGCATGCGATTGATTGAAAAACGAGCTAGACATGAATTTGTTTTGGGACTTCCCAAATCGGATTACTCAAAGGATCACATTTGTGATACCTTTCAAATAGATAAGCAAACTCGAAATTCTTTTATTGCTAAAGATCTTGTATCCACATCAAAACCCCTTTAATTACTTCACATAGACCTATTTGAACTAACCAAAACTGCTAGCATAGGAGGAAAAAGGTACGCTTTTATAATTGTTGATGATTATTCTCATTTTACCTAGGTTATATTTTTTTCTAACAAAGATGATACTTTGAGAAACTTTGAGATTTTTTTGAGAAGTTTCAAAGAGACAAAGATTACTATATCACTTCAATCAGAAGTGATTATGGAGGAGAATTTGAAAACAAAGCTTTTGAGAAGTACTGCAATGAACAACGATACTCACATAACTTCTCATCTCCAAGATCCCCATAACAAAATGGAGTGGTCAAATGAAAAAATAGAACTCTTTAAGATATGGCAAGAACAATGATTTGTGAACACTCTCCGCCTCATCAATTTTGGGCAAAAGCAGTAAGCACAACTTGTCATATTCTAAATCATTGATTGATCAGACCCATTCTGAAAAAGACTCCATATGAATTCTGAAATGGTAAAAAGGCCTAATATCAGCTACTTTCATCCCTTTGGATGTAAATGCTTTGTTCACAATAATGAAAAAGACAATCTATATAAGTTTGATCCCGAAGTGATGAAGGCATCTTTCTAGGTTACTCCAACAACTAGTAGATCTTATAAAATCTTTAAAAAGAGAACTTCTGTTATTGAAGAATCTATTCATGTTATATTTGATGACTCTAATCGAACATCTGAGAAAAATATTAGTACACATGATGATTAAGTCCAAAATTCTCAAAGTGTTATTATGTCATCCAAAGAAGTCAACTATCCAGAACAGCTAACTGATAGTCAAGGAAATTAATTTACAGTCAAATCAATTCCAAATGAATGGAAAAGTAAACCTAACTATCCAAAGAAGTTCATCATGGGAGATCCAAATGAAGGAATGAAGATAAGAGCATCTAGAAAGAAGAGTGCAAATATAGCTTTTATATCTCAACTTTAAGCAAAGAAAATTGATGAAGCATTGAAAGACTGTCACTAGATAAAAGCTATGCAAGAAGAATTGGATCAATTCAAGAAAAATGAAGTGTAGACACTAGTTCCAAAACCTAAAGAAACTTCAATTGTTGGTACTAAGTGGGTTTTCAGAAATAAGCTAAATGAAGTAGGTGAGGTTATGCGAAACAAAACCAGGTTAGTAGCTCAAGGTAATTCTCAACAAGAAGGAGTCGACTATGATGAAATATTTGCTCATGTAGCAAGGTTATAGTCTATTCGTATACTTCTTGCATATGCAACATTCAAAGGTTTTAAATTATTTCAAATGGATGTTGAAAGCGCTTTTTAAAATAGTTTTATTGAAGAAAAAGTTTTTGTCAAACAATCTCAAGGTTTTGAAAATCCTGAAGTTCCTTACCATATTTTTAAATTGTCTAAAGCTCTTTGTGGTCTCAAACAAGCTCCTAGGGCTTGGTATGAGTGATTGAGCTCCTTTTTAATTTCTCATGAATTCACAAGAGGAAAAATTGATACTACTCATTTTATGAAATATTCATCTCTTGGCAATTTAATTAGTCAAATTTATGTAGATGATATTATTTTTCGAAGTACTAATGCTTTATTGTGCAAGGAATTTGCCAATCTAATGAAAAGCGAATTCGAAATGAGTATAATGGGTGAGTTAACTTTCTTTTTGAGATTATAAATTGAACAATCTGATAAGGGCATATTCATAAGTCAAAATAAGTACACTAAAGAACTCATTCACAAGTTTAGAATGAGTAATGCCAAAGTTATAGGAACTCCTATGAGTCTTACATGCTCTCTAGATATGGACAATGAAGGTAAACCAGTAGATGAAACCAAATATCGAGGTATGATTGGATATCTTTGGTATTTAACTACCATTCGACCAGATATAATGTTCAATATTTGTAAATGTGCTCGATTTTAGTCAGCTCCTAAAGAATCTCATTTAATTGATGTAAAATAAATTATCATATATCTTGTGGGTATTACCTCTCTCTTCCTTTAGTATACTAACTCTATTGATTTTAATCTTAAAGGTTTTAGAGATGCTAACTTTGCAGGTGACAAAATTGATAGAAAAAGTACTAGTGGCACTTGTTTATTTCTTGGAAATTCATTAGTTTTCTGGAATAGTAAAAAGCAAAATTGTGTCTCAATTTCTACTACAGAGGCAGAATATATTGCCATTGGTTTGTGCTGCACTCAACTACCATAAATGATTTATCCTGCAAATCTGCTCAAATTTTCTGTGATAATTCTAGTGCTCTATGTCTTTCAAAAAATCATGTGCATCTTTCTAGAGCAAAATATATTGATATCAATCATCATTTTATAAGAGATATATTTTGAAAGGTGATGTTTAAATATCTTTTGTTAACTCTGATTTCCAATTAGGTGATATTTTTACAAAACCTCTTCTTGAAGAGAGATTCTAGTTTCTCCAAAATTCCTTGGGAATTATTGAGAATCAGTGTTAAATTTTTACCTTGATTGTGTTTTCATAATTACTTCTGTATCTAATTAATTACTTTCGCCTTTCCTTCACCCTTGGTAATTATTCTCTATCCTTCTTCACCCATCCCTCTACAATGGCTAAAACCTCCAAATATTCTCTTCACCCTTCTTGTAAAAGTTCTCAAAACAAAGGAAAGGGAATTGTTTCTCTCCCTACTCCGATTGACTCCGATGGCTTTGAGTATCAGTTTCTTTCTTGTTCCTATGAATCATCTCACCCTCCCAAGCATCTCACTGAAGAGGAAATTGCTGGAGACATGAAGAAAAAGATGAAATTTGACATTGACAGCTCTTTGAATGTTAGACTAATCGGGGCTCCTCTCATGAATCTCTATTTCATTCCCTGAAATCTAAGACCATTGTGCATGACCTCATTGCTGATCTAAATATTTTTTATCCTTCCAGAATTGTCCCATTAAGGAACTCTTTGAATATCAAGGTTGGGCAAATATTTTTGCGTCCACACCCAACACTATTTCTGAACCTCTTGTCCGTCTCTTTTACTCTAATATCAGATCATCCAAGCCAGGTGAGTTGGAACTCTCATTATTGATAGAAGGATTTTTCTTGACTGTGTTATTTTAGACACTATTTTTGAAATCTCTTGCTCTGGTATCTCATCTCCTTCCAAATGCTCATGGACATCTGATCTTCGCATTTTCTTTGAGGAAGCTAAGAGGGACATCACCCTAGAATCTGTTGTGAATCTTTCCTCTCAGTTAGGTCCTAGATATGTGTCTTTTGAAACTAGAGTAGTCACTCACATAACAACAACAACTCTTCTTTCTCGAGATGACTCTCACTCTACTCTTACCACTTGGGACACTCTTGTCACCTATTGTTTCTGTTTCAAAAATTGTCTCAAGCTATCCTCCTTCATTCTCAACTTCATGCTTGAATATGCCTCTGACTCTTGTAGTCTTCCCTATGGTATGTTAATCACTCGTATTTTATAGGCTAATCATATCAACCTTGATGATTTTCCACCCATCCTTGTCAAATAATTCTACAATTCTAAAGCTTTTAATTGTATGGGGTATGTCAAATCTGGTGACACCTGGCTTGGTGAGGGATATTGTGTCCCCTCCTCATCTAGTGCCAAACCTTCCCCTTCTGACACTCCTTCAACTTCTCATCCCATTCCTCCTGCTATTCCCGAAGGTGTTGGGATGTGACGTCCAAAATTAAAAATTGAAATACTAAATAAAGATTCTCGCATCTCATTGACTCGATGATTTCGACTCGTCACTCATCCCACTCTCTAACATTGTCTCTATCTCTCACACTCAGAAGTCAAAAGCAGAACTGACTATGGTCTGCCTTCGCTTTCAAAGTATTTTGTTTTGCTTTTTCGATGAAATATTAGAGAATATATTATATAAATATGGTCATATGCAAAGAATTCGTTGGAAACAAGTTCATCCATTAAATGAAAAAGTCCTTGTCAAGATCAATAGTGCCACATTTGTTTATTTGTGTGCACGGCTTCTAGTTTGTTGGGAGAGCTAAAAAAGACTTTCAAGAATTGGAATGAAAGATGAGGGATTTCCATTTCTTTTCTTATTTATTTTGTTATAACATTTTAATTATGTAAAAATGGGGGTGGATTGGAATATTTAAAAGTTTAGGGTTGATATTACAAAAATTAAAAATTTTATTAAACCCACCAAAACCCCCAAAACTCACTCAATAATTCTCAATTTTCTACTACTCTTCTCCCTCCCATTTCTTCAGATCTTCATTCATCTTTTTCAATTTCACTCTTTTCTTCTTCCTCCTCCTCCTCCTCTTCCATTCCACAAGTGAAAGGGACAAAGAAGAAGGTTGTCTCTTTCACTTCCTCATCTTTCATTTTTCACTCTAATATTTGAAGGTAATTTGACTTTTTCTTTTTATAAAATCTTTTACGTTTTTCAAATTTGAAGTAAATGCATTTATTTGAAGAAGTTTTCTCACTAGTTTTGTTGTCACGATCCAAAAATCGAGGTCATGATGGAACACATCTCAAACCCCATTCCTATGTGTAATCCTAAAAATAAAATCATACAAGACTCCCAAAGGGAAGTCAGGCCACAAACAAACGCAATAAAAAGGAAAATAACGAAATTATCCCAAAATTTATTGTCATAAGTTTAGGAGCATCTAATACAAGGTTGAGTCTGAATATACATTATAAGCCTCTGAATACAGTTTAGAATAAAAATAAAAGATGGATCTAGCAGCGATCCGGATCTCAAGATCTCACCACTAATTTGATGATGATATATCTTCTAGAAATAAATTGCCGCACTGGATACACTGGCTAGAATCTACATTAATAAGGATACAAAAGTAGGGGGTAAGTACAATCCACATGTACTCAAGGATATAGAAAAAGTGTCACATTTTCTTTCTCTAAAAGAATTTCCATACTTCTCAATGATCAATGATAATATGAATGAGAATTAATGCATTCACAAAAAGTAAGGCATGGAGGAAATATTCAACTCAACAAGTAATACAAGGTTCAAAGTTCTCAAAACATAATCAAAACACAATATTCACCCTCAATAGACAGTATTGGGAAGGAAGTACCTCAAATTAAGTGTTCACCTTTTTTTGAAAATGTTTCAGTATTCAGTTATGCTCAAAAGCACCAACTCAACCCCTCAAGAGGGCAATACAAGTCAAATATCGTTTTCACATCTCTAATACAGTCAAGTCATAGATTGCACAGTCTCAATACAAGTAAGATAGCAATTAAGTCCCCCACACGGGCTACACATCACAAATAAGCCTACACACGGGCATCACAATATAAATAAGTCTCCACATGGGCATCTCAAAGTAAATTAATAGTACCAAACTCCACTACGCCCCATCCCAAAGTCTACAACACAGAATTGACTAATTACCCCAACTCAACCCCAAGAAGGATAGTCAAACCTACCTCAATTGTCAAAACTACACTCGAACACTCTATCGGATGAACAACCCTTGAATTCAACTCTCGAAATGACAACCCACTATCAAGAATAAAACATACGCATCATAAGAAGTCCAGTGATGCCCATATTGCTAGGTTTTCACAATCGAGGGTAAAATAGTCCAAAAATTGATTAATTTCAAAAAAGTTCAAATCTGAAAATTTCTTCCCAAAACACGTTCTACTCATTGAGGTGAGTTTATGGTAAAAAACCCATAAAAATAGGCCAAGAAATGAGGTAGAAGTCAGTGAAAACTGAATTTGAAATTTAAGAACAAACCCCCCAAAATCTCAATTAACAACTACACTTTCCAATGATTTCGGAAGGTGAAACTGATAAAATATGAATTAGAACGGAAAAAGGAACTTACCACAAAGGAATTTATCCAAAAACATCATCAAAATCACCTCCCACAAGCTTTAAGAGTTTGAAAATGGTGGAAGTGAAGGAATTGGACCTTTTCCTCGAAGTTACTGTTAAGAAATCCCAGATTAATCATCGCAATCGCGAGTCATTAAGTCTTGCGATCGCGAAGCACAAGAGAGTTCCCTTACTGCGAACGCGTAGCCCTCTCGGCGACCGGGAAGATCACTGGAAGAGGATACCCTTCGCGATCGTGGAGCACATCCTCACGATCGCAAATCCCACGAACCTCATACATTTTGATCGCAATGAAGAAAATATAATGGTTTAGAAACCAGATCACAACAGATTGGTAAGTCCAAAACTACTCTCGATTGGACCCTCAGAAATCATTCGGGGTCCGATAAGAATAAATCGGATATGTTACTACACTGAGTACTACATTCTGGACTCAATGGAATCATCAAATTTCAAAAAAGAAGTTGTAGTGAAAAAATTTCCCTCCCACACCCCCTTTTGGCCTAAAACTCAACTTTTAGTCTAAAATCTCAAAACGATAATTAAGCTCCCGGGGCTCAAAGTCAATGCTCAACTAGGCCAAACTCAATATTTTGGACGCAGCGAACTGACAAAATTTTCATTCGACACTCGGATCTCCAAATGTTGACCAAAGTCAAACCCTCTCATTTAAAACCACACTTTTCAACTTAGAACCTCAAAATCACGTATCAACTCCAAATTTGATTATGATCACTGTCCTAAATCAATTTCCATATTTCAGAGCTAATTGAATTAACAAAATTCTATTCCGAGACTCGAAACTTCAAATGGTATCAAAACTCACTTTTAGATCCACTTAAGCCATAAAACTCGAAAACTTGCACAATACACAATCTATTAAGACTCAAATAATTCTAACTTCACAAATTGGTCAAATAATACACGGGGACACTAACAAGGAGGAGAAAATGGTAATTTTGAGAAAATTTCTAAAAATGACGATCAAGGTCATTACATCATCCACAACTAAAGATAATGTTCGTCCTCAAACATAAGTTAAAGAAAGGTACTTGGAGCCTCAAAAAGCTAGGGAAATCGAGCCCGCGTATCAGACTCTAACTCCTAAGTCATCTCCTTAACAGGTGGATGTTGCCACTGCACCTTGACTGAAGTGATCTCCTTGGTCCTGAATCTACAAAGCTGCCCATCTAGAATAGCGATTGACTCCTCCTCATAAGTCAAATCCAGACCCAACTCCACCGTATCATAAGAAATCACATGGGACTCATCTGGTATATACTTGCAATGCATGGAGACATGAAACACCAGATGGACAACTGACAATCTAGGGGGTAAGGCTAACCAATAAGCCACCCCACTCACTCTCCTCAAAATATAAAATGGGCTAACAAACCTCGCGCTAAACTTTCCCTTCTTCCCGAATCTCATCACGCCCTTCATGGACGATATTTTAAGCCACAAAAAATCACCCACCATGAACTCTAAAGGACGAACCTTCTTGTCAGCATAGCTCATCTGACGACTTTGGGCTGTTAATAGTCAACTCTGAATAAAGTATATGCGCTCCATAACATCCCTGAGTAAGTTAGTATCCAATATATCAACCCTAAATCAAGCCACCCAATGGGTGATCGGCACCTACGACCATACAATGCCTCAAACGGTGCTATTTGAATGCTGGAGTGATAATTGTTATTATAGGAAAACTCCGCCAAGAGCAAGTCTTAGTCCCATCAGGAACCAAAGTCAATCGCACAGGCCCTAAGCATATCCTCCAACACCTGATAGTCCGCTCGGACTGGCCATTCGTCTAGGGATGAAATGGTTAACTCATGTCTAGTTGCATACCCAAACAATGCTACAATGCATCCCAAAAGTGAAAGGTGAACACTAAACCCCGATCTAACACAATAGAAATAGGCACCCCATGTAACCTAACAATCTCACGAAGGTAGATCCCAGCTAACTACTCCACATTATAGTTAGTCTTGACCGGAAGGAAATAAGATGATTTGGTCAATCGGTCAACAATCACCCAAATAGAGTCATACTTACTCAATGCCATGGGCAATCCCGACATAAAATCCATAGTGATACGCTCCTACTTCCACTCGAGGATGGGCATCCTTTGCATAGGACCACCCGATTTTTGAAGCTCATACTTCACTTGTTGGCAATTTAGACTCTTAACTACAAAATCAACAATGTCCCTCTTTAAGCCATACCACCAATAGTATTGTTTTAAGTTATGAAGCATCTTTGCTGCTCCCAGGTGAATAGAATACTTAGAGCAATGAGCCTCCTCCAATATCACACGTACCCAATCACCAACTTTGGGCACACAAATACGACTATCAATAATTCTACAATTTGCACAATACACAATCTATTAAGACTCAAATAATTCTAACTTCACAAATTGGTCAAATAATACACGGGGACACTAACAAGGAGGAGAAAATGGTAATTTTGAGAAAATTTCTAAAAATGACGATCAAGGTCATTACATCATCCACAACTAAAGATAATGTTCGTCCTCAAACATAAGTTAAAGAAATGTACTTGGAGCCTAAAAAATCTAGGCAAATCGAGCCCGCATATCAGACTCTAAATCCTAAGTCATCTCCTTAACAGGTGGATGTTGCCACTGCACCTTGACTGAAGTGATATCCTTGCTCCTGAGTCTACAAAGCTGCCTATCTAGAATAGCGATCGACTCCTCCTCATAAGTCAAATCCAGACCCAACTCCACTGTATCATAGGAAATCACATGGGATTCATCTGGTATATACTTGCAATGCATGGAGACATGAAACACCAGATGGATAACTGACAATCTAGGGGGTAAGGCTAACTAATAAGCCACCCCACTCACTCTTCTCAAAATCTCAAACGGGCCAACAAACCTTGCGCTAAACTTTCCCTTCTTCCCGAATCTCATCACGCCCTTCATGGGTGATATTTTAAGCCACGGAAAATCACCCACCATGAACTCTAAGGGACGAACCCTCTTGTCAGCATAGCTCTTCTGAAGACTTTGGGCTATCAATAGTCAACTCTAAATAAAGTGTACCCGCTCCATAACATCCCTGAGTAAGTCAATATCCAATGCATCAACCCTGAATCAAACCACCCAATAGGTGATCAGCACCTACGACCATACAATGCCTCAAACGGTGCTATTTGAATGCCGAAGTGATAATTGTTATTATAGGAAAACTCCGCCAAGAGCAAGTATTAGTCCCATCAGGAACCAAAGTCAATCGCATAGGTCCTAAGCATATCCTTCAACACCTGATAGTCCGCTCGGACTGGCCATCAATCTGGGGATAAAATGGTTAACTCATGTCTAGTCGCGTACCTAAACAATGCTACAATGCATCCCAAAAGTGAAAGGTGAACACTAAACCCCGATCTAACACAATAGAGATAGGCACCCCATGTAACCTAACAATCTCACAAAGGTAGATCCTAGCTAACTACTCCACATTGTAGCTAGTCTTGACCGGAAGAAAATTAGATGATTTGGTCAATCGGTCAACAATCACCCAAATAGAGTCATACTTACTCAATGCCATAGGTAATCCCGACATAAAATCCATAGTGATACGCTCCTACTTCCACTCGAGGATGGGCATCCTTTGCATAGGACCACCCAATTTTTGAAGCTCATACTTTACTTGTTGGCAATTTAGACACTTAGCTACAAAATCAACAATGTCCCTCTTTATGCCACACCACCAATAATATTTTTTTTAGTCATGAAGCATCTTTGCCGCTCCCGGGTGAATAGAATACTTAGAGCAATGAGCCTCTTCTAATATCATAGTACCCAATCACCAACTTTGGGCATACAAATATGACTATTAATCTTCAAAACTCCCTCCAGATCAAGAGAGGCTGATTTAGCTTCACCACTCAACACTTTGCCTTGAATGGCTCTTAACTTGTCATCCAAAAACTAGTTTGTACGAATCTGGTCAATCAAAGTAGACCTAGCCTCCACAAAGGCCAAAATGCTATGATGTGTAGAAATATCAAGTCGGACAACCACCTAGAAAATGACTGAATATCCAAAGACAAAGGTCGCTCATCCACCTTAAGGAAGGCTAAACTACCCATACTAGATGCTTTGAGAATCAGGGCATCTGCTACCACATTAGCTTTGATCAGATGATAAATAATGATGATGTTATAGTATTTCAATAACTCTAACCACCTACGCTGCCTCATGTTCAGATTCGGCTAGGAAAATATATACTTACGGCTATGATGGATAGTAAAGACCTCACAATACATACCATAGAGATAGTGCCTCCACAACTTCAGAACAAACACCATCGCCGTTAACTCTAAGTCATAGGTAGGATAGTTCTTCTCATGTACCTTCAACTTTCGAGAAGCATAAGCTATAAATCTACCCTTTTACATCAATACTCCATCCAAGTCGACTCTCAAAGAATCACAAAATACTATAAAGGTCACACCCTCCTTGGGTAAGGCTAAAATAGGTGCTAAAGTCAATAACTCCTTAAGATTTTGAAAGCTCGCCTCACACTCATCAGTCCACTGAAATACCACGGTCTTTTGAGTTAGCCTAGCTAATGGGGCTGCAATAGAAGAGAAGCCTTAAACAAACCGATAATAATAGCCTACCAACCCAACAAAGTTCTGAATCTAGGTAACCAAAGTAGGCCTAACCCAATTACTAACCACTGAAACCTTGTCCAGGTCGACCATAATACAATCCTTAGTCAGCTCGTGACCCAAGAATACCACAGACTCGAGCCAAAACTCACATTTGGAGAAATTTGCATACAAATTCTCCTCTCTCAATCTCTAAAGGATGGTCCTCAAGTGACTAACATGGTCTTCCTTATTCCTGGAATAAACCAAGATATTATCAACAAACATAATCACAAATGAGTCAAATAAGGCCGGAATACCCAATTCATCAACTCTATAAAATAAGCCAAGGCATTGGTCAATCCAAAAAACATAACTATAAACTCATAATGTCCATAACAAGTCCTGAATGCAGTCTTTAGGATATCAGATTCCCAAACTCTCAATTGATGATAACCCGATCTCAAATCAATTTTAGAGAAAACTGATGCACCATGAGCTGGTCAATTATGTCATCAATACGAGAAAGAGGATACTTGTTTTTGATGGTGACTTTGTTCAACTATCGATAGTCGATACACATCCTAATAATACTATCCTTCTTCTTCACAAATAAGACATGTGCACCTTATGGTGATATACTACGTCAAATAAACCCCTTCTTTAACAAATCTTCCATTTGTTCTTTCAACTCCTTCAATTCTTTTGAAGCCATCCAATAAGGAGAAATGGAGATGGGCTTGGTGCCCTGCTCCAAATCAATCAAAATATCGATATCATGGTTAGGAGGAACACCCAACAAGTGTATATGAAACACATCCATAACTCTTTCACCACCCGCATAGTCTTGAAAGTAGATGACTTCTTATTGAGATCACGTACATGAGCCAAATAAGGCAAACAACCCTTATGCATCAAAGGACGAGCCCAAATATAAGATATCATCCCTTTAGGATGCGAACTAGGATTACCTTTCCATACCAAGCTAGGATAACTAGGGTAAGATAAAGTCGCAGTGTTTGCATAATAATCTAATATAGAATGATAGGAAAATAACCAGTCCATACCCAATATCACATCAAAATCAAGAATGTCTAATAAAATCAAGTCTGCACGAGTCTTTATACCTAGAAATATCACCAAACACCCCCGATATACCTGATTTACCACTAAGGACTTGCCTACCGAGGTAGAAATAGTAATAGGCAAAGTAAGAGGCTCACACACATAACCACTACCTATATCAAAAAAGGTTGATACATAAGAATAGGTAGATCCTGGATCAAATAATATTGAAGCAGGATGTTGGCAAACCAGAACAATACCTATAATAATTGCATTAGAGGCCTCTGCCTCAGATCTACCTAGTATAGCATAACATAGCTTACAGTCATAGCAAACCTACGAACCAGCATGAGTGAACCTCTAGCTCCACCCTTGGAACCCTTGGTGCCACCTCTAGTACCCTGTGAATTACCTCACACGGCTAGAGCGAGAGTAGTATGAACAACCGGTGTTCCAGGCTTCCTAGTAGAAAGAGCACGTCTGGGGAAATCTTGGGCCTTATGCCCAAACTCATCATACACATAAGAGCCTCGAGGTCCTAAATCTCTCTAAGGATAACCAGAAGGTCCACCAATATTATTTGTACTCTAAATCACCACATACACTTTCTTACTCTGATAACCATGGTTTCCTGAACCCGAATACTCTCTACCTCTAGATGAATGACCACTAAACTGACCCTGATGATGAAACCTCTTGGCACTACATTATTTTGTATGTCAAATGATTTTGATCATCCTGAGGTGGTTTATAATACTCTATAATGTACTGCTCAATAATACAAGAGAGGTTGTGGTCTTTTGAAGATAGCCAGCGAATCCCTTCACCAACTTGCGAATTTGCTCAAACTCTATAGGATACTCGACATAGCATGATGAGACAACTCATGAAAATGAACCTCGTACTCAGATACCTTTAAAGAACCCTGCTCCAATTTATCAAACTCATCTTTACATTGATCACAAAAACAATATGGCACAAACCTCCTGAGGAAACTTCAGTAAGAGGTCTAACACACTCTATGTGACTCCAAAATACCCAGATTGAACAACCTGTTATGGCACTCGATTAAAAGTCAAAAGCCTCCTCACTATTCATACCATCAAACTTGGGAGGGCAAGATCTGATGAATCTGTCAAAACTCTTTTGCTCCGATGCAGACATAGCAACACTAGTAGAAAAAAAGGTGAATCCATAGATCTTAGAGGAATAAAAAGCGGGGTTGAATAGATACCCAAAATCTGAAATTCAAATGCTTAAGGTCTAATCGATCACTTCCCCACTTTTTTAGTATAATGCTCCACATTCTCATAATCATAAATAGGCTCTGGTAGGGCCTTACTAGATCATCCTTAAGCAGGAGTTGCCTTTTCAAACCCGACCATCACCTCTAATGTGGAAAGAATAGATTAGAGGTTTACAATACTTGATATGAACAACTCACACGAAAGGAATCAAAAAAGGAATTTCTCCTATTATGTAATTGTAGCCTCTCGAAGATAAGTACAGACATCTATGTACTGATCCATAAGACTCTACTAGACACCCTGCTCTTAAACTTATGAGACCGGTAACCTAGCGCTCTGATACTAATTTATCACAACCCAAAAATCATGGTCATGATGGCACATATCCCAAACCCCATTCTGATGTGTAATTCTAAAAGTAAAACCATATGAGACCCCCGAAGGGAAGTCAAGCCATAAATAAATGCAATAAAAAGGACAACAACAAAATTATCCCAAAACCTAGTGTCATAAGTTTAACTTATAATGTATATTCAGACTCAATCTTGTATTAGATTCTCTTAAACTAATCTAATGATGATATATTTGCTAGAAACCAACTACCGCACTAGATACCCTAGCTAGAATCTACATCAAAAGGGATGCGGAAGTAGAGGTGAGTAAAATCCACATGTAACCAGTAGGTTTAACCGACCAACCTATGAAATAAACTAAGAAACACTTCCACCTACACATAGAAAAGTCCTACTACAGCTATGCTGCCACCAGTTTATATAGAATGACGCAATTTAAAGTAAACATATAAGTACAATTCAATATCACATTTAATTAGATAGGCCAAGTATCATATATATCAATGCAATTCAATGTAATATGGTAATTCAATGATATAATGGTACAGTGGAATCAAGGCTATCACACAACTTGTCGTAGACACCTACCGAGCAATGCTACCAAGAAGGACCCATGGGGGTCTTGTTATGGTACTTTGAAATTGTTAATTGAATGAAATTCGAATAGGTATGAATTGACGAGACCATATACATCATCAAAATCTCAATGTATCAACTACCTCACCACCCAACTTATAGCCAAGGACTCATGATACTAATATCTCTTCCACTTGCCACCTAACTTGTGGTCAAGGATATATAAAAAAGTGTCACAGTTTCTTTCTCAAAAGCATTTCCATAGTTCTCAACTTCCTAATGATCAATGATAATATGAATGATGATGAATACATTCACAACAAGTAAGGGATGGAGGTAATATTCAACTCAACAAGTAATATAAGGTTCAAAGTTCTCAAAACTTATTCAAAATATGATATTCACCCTTAATAAATAGTAATAGGAAGGAAGTACCTCAAATTAAGTGTTCACCCTTTTTTAAAAATATTTCAGTACTCAGGTATTCTCAAAACCTCCAACTCAACCCCTCAGGCGGACATTACAAGTCAAATATCCTTTTTACATCTCTAACATAGTGAAGTAATAGATTACACAGTCTCAACACAAGTAAGATAGCAATTAAATAGCCCACATGGACTACATAACACAAATAAGCCCCCACATGGGCATCACAATATAAATAAGCCCCCACACGGACATCTTAAAGTAAATTAACAGTTCCAAACTCCACTATGACCCTATCTCAGAGTCTATAGACATAGAATTGACTAATTACCCTAACTTAGCCCCAAGAAGGATAGCCAAACCTAACTTAATTGTCGAAACCTCACTCTAATACTTTACTAGATGAAGAACCCTTGAATTCAACACTTGAAATGATAACCCACTATCAAGAATGAGACATATGACTCATAAGGAGTCCAATGACACCTATATTGATAGGTTTTAGAACTGGGGTAAAATAGTCCAAAATTTGATTAATTCTTAAAAGGGTCGAATTTGGAAATTTCTTTCAAAAACACGTTATACTCATTGAGGGAAGGTTGTGGGTGAAAAACCATAAAAATAGGCCATGAAATGAGGTAGAAATCAAGGAAAACTGATTTTGAAATTTAAGAACAAAACCCCCAAAATCTCAATTAACAATTGGACTTTTCGATGAATTAGGAAGGTCAAACTGATAAAATATGAATTAGAATGGAAATATTAACTTACCTCAAAGGAATTTATCCAAAACCCTCATCAAAATCGCCTCCCACAAGCTTTTAGAGTTTGAAAATGGTGGAAATGAAGGAATTGGACCTTTTCCCCGAAGTTACTATTCAGTGATCCCAGATTAATCATCACGATCGCGAGTCAATAAGTCTCATGATCGCGAAGCACTAGAGAGTCCCCTTATCGCGATCACGTAGCCCCCTGGTGATTTCGAAAATCATTGGAAGAGGAGACCCTTCGCAATCGCAGAGCACATCCTTACGATCATGAAGCCCACAAACCCTGTACATTGCGATCATATGACCCCACATTTTGATCGCAATGAAGAAAATATACAACACCAGAAACCAGATCACAAAAGTTTACTAAATCTAAAAATGCTCTCGATTGTATTTTCGGAAATTATTTGGGGTCCGATAAGAATAAAACGGATATGCTACTACACTGAGTTCAATATTTTGGACTCAGTGGAATCATCTGGTTTCTGAAAAGAAGTTGTTGTTACAAAATTACCCTCCGGACCCCTTTTTTGGCCTAAAACTCAACTTTAGCCTAAAATATCAAAATGACAATTAAGGTCCCGAGGCTTTAAGCCAATGCTCAATTA
Source organism: Solanum dulcamara (assembly GCF_947179165.1). Lineage (NCBI taxonomy): Eukaryota > Viridiplantae > Streptophyta > Magnoliopsida > Solanales > Solanaceae > Solanum > Solanum dulcamara. Next base: position 40,421,939 of record NC_077240.1, on the reverse strand, counting down.
GACCAAATTCGATGTTTCGAACGTAATGGAACTGACAAAATTTTCATCCGACGCTCGGATCTCTAAATGTTGACCAAGTCAAACCAACTCATTTAAAATCATACTTTTCAACTTAGGACCTCAAACTCATGTATCAACCCCAAATTTTATTCCGACGACTCTCGTAAATTAATTTCTACATTTAGAGCTAATGAAATTGACAAAATTTTATTCTGCTACCCGAAACTCCAAATGGTATCAAAACTCACTTTTAGAATCACTTAAGCCTTAAAACTCAAAAAGTTGCACAATACGCATTCTATTAAGACTCAATTAATTTCAACTACACAAATTGATCAAATAACACACAGGAACACTAACAAGAGGGACAAAATGGTAATTTCGCAAACATTTTCGAAAATGATCCTCAGGGTCATTACATTTGTATACTCATATTCTTATTTCTGCTAAGCGTAACAAAAATAAAGTACATCAAAAACCTACAGATCCCTCTTTTCCATCTGAAATATAGAAAAGAAAAAAAATTGATGTATTTTGGTTGCTTTTATTTTATGGTTGTGCCAATGTACATTACATTACAATTTCATTTTTATTTATGATTCTTTGATTTAAGCAAAGATTTTTTATTGTTGAATGAGTCTTCTTATTGTGTAAACAATCTGTTGTTGTTTGTATTGAATAACCTAATGTTATTGTGTAAACAATTATTGTTTGTATTATATAATTTATTGTTCTGTTTATTAGATATTCTATTATTGTTGTGTAAACAACTATTATTTGAATTAAATAATCAATTATTGTTTATACAACAATATTTAATTTAGATTCTTTTCACTTATTGTATTAATGATAATATTGAGTTGATTTATATATGTAGATAAAATGAAAACAATTTTTTTAAGCACTTTATAATAGAAGACCTAAAAAAGACTGGGACAATGAAGGAGAAGCTTTCTCCGGCTATTGAAGAAAATAAGAATGATGATGGAGAAGGTGTCACGATCCAACTCCGTAGGCCGTGATTGGGGTCCGACCTAGACCCCGTATACATACCTATCAGATGTAGTCAAGCTGAACTACGAACAATACGATAACTTACATAAGAACTCCAATGGGTCATAACGTCTTCATATCCCTATCATTTGTCTCTTGAGGAGTCGCCACCAATCATATCATGAAAGGACACGCAAGACAACAAGGCTACCATTTCATATTAATATTCACAACACATCATACAGACGCAGCTAAACAAAACTTACACATATCCCACACATAAATGTCTACAGCCCTCTAAGAGTATCAACGGTATCATATGGTGAGATAAGGCCCCCGCCGTACCCCTGAACAAATGAATATATACATTAAAAAGATCAATACCAAAAATCTAGGCTCTAGTACAATGGAGCACTCCAAAATAGCTGAGTGGAAAGTCCTAAGCTAGTGGATCCCCGAAACGTTTGTCTGTACTTGCGGGCATGAAATGCAACCCCCCGAAGAGAGGGGGTCAGCACAGAATACATACTTAGTATATAGAGAATAAGAACATTAAGCCAATATGTGATAATATCTGCCTAAGGCCTAACCCATCAGTGGCCCCTCAAAGTTGGCACCAACTTTCACTTAGACACTTCAACTAAGATTTGTTCATTTTAGACACCTCAAGTAAGGTTTCGATGTGTCATTTTGACACTTTTTTTACAATTATCCAAATATCTAAAGTGTGTGTAATACACTTGATGCTGATGTGTCAAAGTGACCAATGAGCTAAAAGTATAGAGCACTGTGAGCCTCAAAGTAAAAAGTGTTGAAATCAGTTTATGAATAAAAGAATGGAAAAAAAGACAAAAAATAAAATGTTAGTGCTAGATGACGTGTGCACGTGCCTTTAGTGAAAAAGAATAATGGGTGTTTGAAATTAGTAAAACTCATAAAATGGGAAAAACAAGGTGGAAGCAAATTGAAAATGTGAGCGGAATACTCAATGCAAAAGTGAAAGCATTAGGGAGGCATCTTAGTCACTTGACCAAATAATACCATGCTTTTTTCCCAAGCCTAAGTTAAACCCTCAAGTCTTTGGAGATTTTGAGCCTTGTCAATCTATATTAGTGGTGATTTACATGCAGGAAAAACCTATAGTTGAATGTGTCTATACTCGAATTCATTTGTGAGAGTGAGCAGTTTTGGCATGATATATAATCCCTTGAATTTACATTCTTTATTGTGTGTTATTATCTCTTGTGTGAATGGCATTGCATCATTCATGTGAACAGTGATGTATTGATCTCAATTAAACTGCATGAATGAGATAAATTCATGTGAATCTGTAGGAAAAACTCGAAGGTTGATGTCATTGACTTGAGATGCTTTGAAATTATGCTTGAATGAAAAATGGTCCCGATTTTGTGCTACGAAACTACCTTGTTTGAAAGAAAGTATTCCATTTCCTAGAAAATTGTGGTGGAACCAATTGTGAGTTGTGTTTGTATATAAAATCATTTGTTTTCGAATCCTTTGATTTTAATATCTTGAGTCTAGTATGTGATTATGCAAATCCTATCTTGAGTGTAGCTTAACTTAAGTTCTATTTCTTAGTGAGTGCTTTGCTTGAGGACAATCAATAATTTAAGTTTGGGATTTGAAGAGTTAGTGTTTGACCAACTTATTAAACTCAAAATTCATGAATTATTATCGTACTTTGACACTAATTTAAGGGATTTTAGGTCCTAATTCTCTTGTATCCAGGCATTTCTTGGAGAAATCAAAGTTCGAGAATTTGAAGCTAAAAATCACTGAAGTACACTGTTAAAGGAACTGATGTCCCGCAGAAACCAACAAGTGTCTCGATGGCTAAACACCCCCTTGAATGGAATAAAATTGCCTTAGTACAGATGCTTCATTAGCGTGGTACAATGCTCGATCGATGTTCCAATGATCCTAATACAGATGCTTTTGAGAGAACCGAAGAATGAAGCGGTGATACAATTGGTGCTACACAAACCTGGATCGATGTTTCGCTAGTCCAGTACAAGTAAGAAGACAAAAGATGAATGGAAAAAACTTATTTGATGGGTCAAGTGCTTCCTTTGGAAGGTTTCAAGGACTGAATTGGATATTGCGTAATTATCTACCTGTATCTTCTTCCCAATTGGAGATTGTAATAAAAAAGAGAGAATTTTTTACATGCTTTCTAGAATAGAGATAAAGACTTCTTTAGCTTGTAGAGGAAGAAACCTCATATTTGTATCACTTTATGCTTGAAATTCAGTTTTTGTTAATCAAATTAGCTTGTAATGGAGATTTTCTTTATGGGTATTGTCTCTATTTCTTCTTTGATGAGACATTAAATCCAAAGTTAGGGGTGTGTGTGCTAGATGGGGTTGTAAAATTCCAAATGGGTATTTGATTAATTTGTTCTAAAATTAATTGCATGGCATAAATCTATTGTTGTCTTGAAGTTTTACTAAAATCAGTGGTTGCAACATTGATTGAACTCTCTAACACCGTGTTAGCTTGAGAAAGCAAAATGGAGTTGGGTAAGACTCAATAGTAAGGACTTGTTGAAATTACTCCATGGGTTTGAGTCAGGAATGGGATCATCCAGATAATTTCTCATTTAATAATCTGAGCTAGAGATAGTCTATCTACTCAAGTAATGTTTGGGTGTTTTGTTGTTAAAGATCTTGGTGTTCGAGAAAACCCAAGGGATATACGTTCGATAGTGTTTTCCAACCTTGGTAGATCTTCTATGTGTTGATTCTTGTTTTTGATATTCAATATTGATTCCTTTTAATAGTTCTTAAAACCCTCATTTTAGATATATGTGTGTTGAAAATTCAATTTTCTATTTCATTTCGAATGGAGAAATCAATTGAGAGTGATATCATCTTCCAATACTTGTAGTTCGACCCCGACCTCTAAAATTGGGTATTATTTTACAAACGACCCCCTATACCTTGAAAAAAGGGACATAATTGAGCTTTCATTAGGACCCCATAAATAAACAAAATTAATGAAAATTAATGTGAGTATACCAACATGACTAATCTGTAGTCCTAACTAATTAATACCACTTGTTAAGTTCGAATGCATCCATAATGTTTTTCTCTTTCCTACGTCTCCATGGATTTCATGGCTTTATCATTCAAGTTTCTCCATTGATTTTTTAGTTTTCTTTTTCAATGGCTTTCTCCTACTAAATTATTTTGGTTTTATGGAGTCCTTGTTGCTTCAGAAAACAATAGATCCACAAATGTATCGTAATGTTTCTCCTTTCTCTATTATTTGGTTTTTTTATTGTGAAAGCTTCACTTTATTTTATTTTCTATTGTACTTCAAATTTAAGCTAATTTATGCAAATGTCCCTTGCCCCAATTATTATTTTTAAAAATAAATGATAATAGAAATATAAACTTAAAAGATTATTCTTTTAGATAATATCACAATCAGATCTTATATTTGTTTATATATTGCATGATCTGATAGACAAAACATTAGATTGTCGTCTATAGTACATAAAAAATTATAAAATTTCATTATGTTGTTGTGACACCCTGCCCTTTAGAACGTTGGAATTGACTTATGCTTTTTGAATAATACTAATACTTCTTAACATATTAGAAAGGATGTTTTTATGAGTTATTTTAATTTTACAAAGTTCGTGTGTTAAGTGTGGAAGTCAAGGAAGTTGCAAAATAAAAGTCGGCAAAAGTTATTGTTAATGTTTTTAAGGAATTATTCAAAAATTTTGGGTCAAATGTCTCATCAATTTGCTCCTAATATATACATCCAGAACCAAGTCCGCGATCGCGGACCTGGCGCGCACCACACTGCTTCATCGAGTAAATTCCAAGTTTTGGAATTTAATCTCAGAAGCCAACTGCGCAATGCAGACACAATCTCAGAAGCCAAGTGCGCAACGCAGACACACTTCCTTATAGTGTATTTTCTTCACAATGTGTTTCCAACTTCACCTTTAAGCTCCACTTTCTATCCAATTATATTTTGAATGTTCATTCATTCCCAATCAGCCGTAAAAGTGTATAATCACATTGGTTGGTTACAACTATAAAAAAAAGGCAATAATATGAACTAAATTCTAGGAATTTGCTCTCAACTTGATATATGAATTATCGGTTTTATTTGTTATTAGGCACATAAATGTACCCAAGATCACCACCCCACACTTATAACTTTGTTAGTGCTCGAACAAACTCCCAATTTTATTCCTAAAATAATAAATCCATGATATACAAAGTAATTCTACCAAATCACAGTGATTGCACAATTAGCTTATCTTACAAACAAATGTCAAATTTCTATTTTAAGCAATTGACTAACTCAACACCACATAGACTCGAGAGTTGACTCTGTAATAAAACAACTCATATGGTTTGTTCAATTAAAATTTATGCAGAATTACCATTTTTTTCATTAAACATGTGCCCTCACTAAGAAAGAATTTACCCATACTCTCACGCTTAAGTTAATGGGTATTTAGAACAAATTTCGCTCACTCTCACAAATGAAATCACAAGTTTCTCAAGATGAACCATAGGCTTGCCGTTAGTGTATCAAATAGCTCTATTAAGATAGCTAAGACTTAAGGATCACTTAGGAGTTTTTCAAGTTGTAATGTGGGCTAGGGGAGGGGTAGGTAGAAATCTGGACATGTATAGTGATTTGGTTCCCAAACGCTTTCAACACATTACATTCTTTAATTCCTTTCAAGTACTTCATAACCTTAATCTTACCACTTTGTTATTTTGTTAGCTTAACATTTCACTTCATTTATCTTTGTAGAGGAATTTTTCTTTTCTGTACTAACTTCAACCATGATATAGTTGACGTTCTTTTCATTTTCCACAAGTTTGTCTTCTCTAACACGAGATTTTATTTAAATTAATAGCACAAATGGTTTTATTCTTAGTAACCCAAGGTTCTTAACCTCCAATTTCTCCACTTTATCTTTTCCAAATCCCTTGACATTTTGGATCAAAATTATGGTTTCAGAAAACAATTGGGAATAGGCTTCAAACTAGGCTGCCAAAGAATCAAGTTAAAGGCTCAAAAGGGCTAACTATGGATTTAGTTAAGGTGGGTACACAAGTGGTTATAAAAAAAGGTTACCAAAGAACTGCCTAGATCCTTTCCCAAAATTCTAAACTTCCTTTATTTTCACTACTCATACATACAAGGCAAGTTCTAGCAATCAAAAACAACCAGGATTATACAATTTACCTTACTCAAACTGCACATGTTCAATTTCAGAATGACAATTCTTTAGAAATTTCAACCATAGTCACATGAATTCAACATTATTCAAAATCTAACAACAGAGTCTTAGGTGTCTCAATTTAGTAAGTCATTTCATCTGCTACCTTATGCAATCTGATAGTTTGGAAAAATACTTTATATATATTACAAATATCTTTGTACAGTTCAAAGGGACTATCTATGGCCAAAGAACCGAAAATAAATACATGAAACCCAAATTCAAAAAAAGTTTTAAATGACATCAACATTTAAGATAAACCTAAAATATCAGTGTTGACAAAACTAAACAAGTACCAATCTAGATAAATCACAACATAAGTCTAACAAAAACAACCACAATTAGCAATCTAAATAAAAAAACATCAAACTTAACAAAAAAAATAGATATGGTTAATTTAAACAGATTTAAACAGACTACACCCCACACTTAGAATTGGGCACAATCCTCAGAAGCTCAAGGTATTAGACTTCCCTGTCTACTCATCCATCTATCCACCAGCATCCATAACTTCCACCGCCAGGGGGTCAAACTCTATGGCCTCCAAATCTGACTCCAGTCTGAGCTAGTCCTCCTTCTATCTGATCCATGGGGATTTTGTCTTCAGTGGGCTCATAAAAGTTAGGTCCAGTCTAAGGAAAGCCATAGCATGCTCGTTCAGTGGGTATTGTCTCTCAACCTTATGGAGTTCCTCTTCAATTTAAGCTCTCTCTTTGGTGCGGTGTCGAAGAATTTCCAAGCCAAACATGCAGGATGTGATCATATCATCGTGCCTCATGCGCTCCTAGGTAGTAATGGCTGGGCCGTGAATATAGTCTGTCTATATAATCATGTTGTTCCTTAGGGACCCCGACCCTTTGACATATATCTGTGATTTTAAGGCCTCCGAATGCAAACTCCCTACCTCAATGAACCCTGTATTTCCTAATAGTTTCATTTCTCCAACATTCACGTCTATCCATTTTATAAGAGAATAGACCAAGCATACTTTGTCCCGTGTTAATTTTGTGTAGTGGAGGCCTGGAATGAGACTGTGCATAACAATCTTCACCCACACATGTGCTTTTTTGTTAAGATGCGCATATGGGAATATGTTATGGAAGCCCTGAAGACCATGACGTACCCACTTTGCAGTCAATCGAGGCTCACACAAAGTATGTCGGACATCCCTGTATGGTGGTTGAATGTTCAAATCTGTCAAGGCGGTGGTTGGCAGCTCTGGCATTCCCAATATATCATTTATTACCATTGGAGATAAAGGAACATCAACCCCTCGTATTGTGATGTAATGTGTCCTCTGATTAGGTTGATAGTTTGCATAGAATTCCCTTAACACGTGCAAATTGCACGTCTTTGGGTCAGCGAACAAGAAATGCATATTTAGTTCCTCTATTCTCCGTATTATTTGGGGGTAGTCTCTGGTCAATTTTTCTTCATCAATTGGCATGTCGAACAGATAGTGAGACTCAGTGTGTTGCTTGTACGATTTTTTTTATGTTCGATGCACCACTTTTATGCCAAATTGACGAGATTGGCCTTGAGGCATGGGTGGGGTAGGTAGTATCGAGGGTGCTCTATCTCTTTTCCTTCTTCCAGGACCTGCTGGTTTCTTTCCTGGCCTTCGGCTGGATGACATTTTCACTGTAAATAAGCCACCCAAAAACAATATATAAGAACCTAAATGTGCATTTGACTTTCAGGCCTGTACCTCACACTTAATCATTTTACTAGCGCTCAAGTAATATGAAGGTATTCAGACCTCCCTTCATTTTGATATTATGTACATACATGCTAGCGAACTAACCCACACTTCAAAGAACCAACATGGTGAGTCCAGTACTACATGAATTCAAAATAGCCTCCCATAATCTAGCATATCCCCTAAAAATCAACATACATGATTCAATACTACAAGCCATTTTAACCCTATCTTCAAAGAACACAGATAAACTCATGATTAACCCATATAGTATTTAAGTTCAAGCATAAATGTGCATACATCATCACCACTACTACAACCATGTTTTCAACCCGAGAATTTGAACAATATAAACTTCACTTCTCACTATTTTCACAATCAAACCAACTTCAACACATTACTTTATGTATGTTTACTCAAGAATTCAACACACATTATCATAACAATCACAACATCCAATTTCTTCTAATCATCAAAAGTAGGGTTAGATTACAAGAACTTACCCCATTATAAGTTAACCACAACAAGCAATTCCTAAGAAACTTGACACACCCAATAAGTATTTCAATCTAAGAACGATGAAAATCAATGATATTGAGTCAAAACTTAAGGCCCAAGAACTTACTTATGTAGATTTCAACTATTTATATCATAAAAGTAGTTCAATAACACATACCTTATCGATGTACGATAAAAACCCAAAAGAAATTTGCTTGGAATTGTTGAATGCATCACGGATTTTTGCCTTAGAAGAAAGGAGTTGAAGAGAGAAAGAAAATGGTTCGAATTTGAAAACTGAAGTTGAATGGGTCTTTTTTGGGGTTTTACACTAATTTCTTTGGGTGAACCCATTAAAAAAGGGTTAAGCACATCTTTTTTCAATAAAGAATCCCGGAAAATATCCCAGGTCCGTGACACAGACTTGTCGCGGACCTTACTATTCCAAAATTCCAAATTGCATTTTGTACTGAAATAAACCAGGTCCATGTCGCAGACCTGGCGCGCACCTTACTTGGAACTTATTTTCACAAAATGGTTGATTGAAAACATACCTGGGAAAATTTGCACTAAGATGGAACAAGTCTGCGATGCAGACTTGTCGCAGACCTCTCTGTTCAGGCTTCCTCCGAATTCTCTTTTTATTTTCTTTTATTTAGTAAACTAAATTATACAATGAAACAAAATGAAAACCACTATAACCTCTAATAAAAAATATATTTTACAATACCTCACAGTTGCCTCCCATGCAGTGCCTTATTTAGCGTCATGACATGACTTAATGCCTTCATCTTTCATCCTCAAGATCTACAGCTTCCTCTTCATTATCCACATCAGTAGTGCTTGAATCTTTGACCATTAACTAGAAACGTGGATGTTTTTGATGCATTCCACAGTTCCACAACTCCATGAGGAGTCATATATACCACTTCAAATGGGCCACTCCACTTGGATCTTAACTTTCCTAGAAAAAGTTTGAGTCTAGAGTTAAAAAGAAGTACTTTTTTCCCTAGTTTGAAAGTGTGAGTGATGATGTGCTTATTATTCCATCGCTTTGTTTCTCCTTGTAAAGCTTGGCATTTTCATAGGACCAGAGCCTAAACTCCTCCAAGTCATGTAATTGGTCCAACCGCTTTCTCTTTGCTAACTCTGGGTCAAGATTCAGCTTCTTGATTACTCAATATGCTCGGTACTCTAACTCAATTGGTAAGTGACATGCTTTATCAAATACCATCTGATATGGAGAGGCCTTGATGGGTGTTTTGTATGCCGTTCGGTATTCCCAAAATGCTTCATCTAACTTCTCTGACCACCAATCTTTTCTTTGTGCATTCACAAACGTTTGTAATATCTGCTTCACCTCTCTATTGGATACCTCAACCTTCCTACTGGTTTGCGGATGATATGATATAGCCATTTTATGCCTCACCCCATACTTAGCCAAGAGATTATTTATTGTTTGATTTATGCAGTGTGATCCTCCATTGCTGACAATTGCTTTAGGAGTGCCAAATCGAGTGAAGATAAGCTTTTTGAGAAACTTGGTCACCACCTTTGAGTCATTGGTGGGAAGAACTACGGCCGCAACCCACTTGGAAAATTAATCTAATGCTATAAGATATACTGGTTTCGATAAGATGATGGAAAATAACCCATGAAGTCCATGCCCCATACATCAAAAATTTCAACTTCCAGGATGTATCTCAATGGAATTCTGTATCATATTGAGATGGTGCCCGTTCGTTGGCATTAGTCGCAGTTCTTCATATATCCTGCAGCATATTTAAATAATGTCGGCCAAAAGAAACCAGATTGAAGTACCTTATGTGCAATGCGCTCTCCTCTATGATGACCACCATATGGTGATGAATGAAAACTATCTAACATTTGTCGCACTTCAATTTCTGGCATACACTTTCTTATTATTTATTCTATTCCCTTTTTGAATAAGTAAGGCTCGTCCCATATGTAGAAACGAGCCTCATGCATCAATTTTTTCTTCTTTTATGAGGTTGCCTCTAGGGGAAACACCCCACTGACCAGGTAATTGACTATGTTGGCGTACCACGACAATTCATTCACTTCAAGAGCTAAAAGTTGCTCATCAGGGAATTCTTCTTTGATCTGTAACTTTTCCCCAACATGTCTCAAACTGTCTAACCTGGAAAGGTAATTGGCAACTTGATTTTCACAGCCCTTGCGATCTTTGATCTCGATGTCAAATTCTTGTAGCAACAGAATCCATCTTATGAGTTATAGCTTTGCATCTTTCTTGTTGAATAGGTACCTAAAAGCTGCATGGTCAGTATAAACATCACTCTTGTACCTACCAGGTAAGAGCGGAATTTATCAAACGTATAAACCAATGCCAACATTTCCTTCTCTGTGATAGTGTAGTTAGCCTGAGTAGAGTCAAGAGTCTTGCTAGCATAATAGATGGAGTGAAACATTTTCTCCTTCCTTTGCCCCAGAAATGCCACACTGCTGTGTCACTTGCATCACACATCAGCACAAAAGGTAGCTCCTAGTCAGGAGCTATTATAATGAGGACTTCAATCAGCTTCCTCTTCAAGACTTCAAAGGCCTATAAACATTTATCATCAAAAATAAATTTTACCTCCTTTTCTAAGAAAACTGCACATGGGTCTGGCGATCTTTGAAAAATCTTTGATGAATCGCTGATAGAATCCGGCATGACCTAGAAAATTATGGACTCCTTTCACTAAAACCGGTGGTGGAAGCTTCTCAATCACTTCAATTTTAGCTTTGTCTACCTCCAAACCATCTTTTGACACTTTATGCCCTAAAACAATACCCTCCTTTACTAGAAAATGAATTTATCCATGTTTAAGATGAGATTTGTTTCTTCACACCCTGCTAGTACTTTCTCTAGATTCTGCAAGCAAAGATCAAAAGACTCTTCAAAGACTGAAAAGTCATCCACAAAAATCTCTACAAACTCTTCCACCATAACATGAAATATAACAATCATGCACATCTGAAAAGTGGCAAGAGCATTGCACAGACCAAATGGAATACGCTTAAATGCATATTGTCACGACTTAACCCCGTAGGTACTTGTTGTAAGGTGAAGAAGATATAGCCAGGGCTGCATGTGAACACTTCCAACAAATTTTCACTAGGGAAGAAAAATATATTCAGGAACATGCACTTCAATGTATACCTAGAATGGTCACTAAAAATCACAATAGAGAACTTCAAGCTATGCCTACTATGGAGGTGTTGAGGAATGTTTTTTTTTCAATGAATCCTAACTCTGCTGCTGGCCTTGATGGGATGAATGGCAAGATTTTCCAAGCATGCTGGGACATTATAAAAGATGACCTCATTAAAGTGTTCTTGTCCTTCTTTTCTGGACAAACCATGCCCAAATACTATATTCATACTTGTTTGGTTCTATTCCCAAAAGTAAACCATCCTAACAAAATTTCAAAGTTTAGACCTATTTTCCTTAGCAACTTCACCAACAAGATCATTTCCAAACTCCTTTATCTCAGACTAGCACCTATTCTACCCAATCTTATATCCCTCAACCAATCAGGTTTTGTCAAGAACAGGAGTATTTCATAAAATATCATTTTAGCTCAAGAGATCATACACCAATTCAAGTAGCCAAATGAGGGTGTAATATTATGATCAAACTTGACATGGCCAAGGCCTATGATAGGGTATCTTGGTCCTATATTTGTTTAGTATTGAGAAGAATGGATTTTGACGAACTTTTCATTGACATGGTATGGAGAATCATATCTGACAATTGGTACTCTATCATTGTTAATGGATGAAGACATGGCTTCTTCCATTCCACAAGAGGTCTTAAACAAAGGGATCCTCTTTCCCCTACTTTGTTTATTCTTGGTGTTGAAGTTCTCTCTAGGCTCATGAACAATCTCCACCATCATCCTCAATACCATGGTTTCTTTATGGAAAATAGGGGCCCCCAGATTAATCATCTCAGTTTTGTAGATGATGTAATCATCTTTTCATCTAGGAGAATTCATAATTGAAGCTCATCATAGACACTTTACACACCATGAGAATATTTCAGGCCAGATGATCAAAAGATACAAGAGCCACTTTATGGCACCTGCTAATGATTTTTATTCTACTGTGACAAGAATCAAGAAGGCTACGGATTTCAAACAAAAGAGCAGCCTAATCACTTACTTGGGATCCCTCTCTACATAGGTAGACAAAAACTCATCTATTACTCTAATCTTATTGCTAAAGTTGTAGCCAGGATAACTGATTGGAAAGCCAAATTATGAGCTATGAAGGAAGAGTTACATTGATTCAATATGTCATTCAAGCCCTCCCTGTTCATTTTTTTTCAGCTAGTTCTCCACCTGTAACTATCATCAAACAAATTCAAAGCATCACAACAAATTTCTACTGAGAATGGAAAAATGACAAGAGGAAATACCATTGGTCCTCTTGGAAGAATCTAAGTTATCCTTATGATGAAAGAGGTATTGGTGTGAGACAAATCTCAGATGTGGCTAAGTCTTTCCAATACAAATAGTGGTGGATCTTCAAAACTAATAACACCTTATGGGGTGAATTCCTCAATGCCAAGTATTGTCAAAGGTCTAATCTTATCACCAAAAAATGGCATACTGGACAATCACTCATCTGGAAGCACCTAATGAAGAACAAGCACAAAATTAAACCTCATATCAAATGGCAAATTCAGTCTGCTTCATGTCTGTTTTGGTGGGATATTTGGTTGGGTGTTGGTCCCTTAGCAAATTTCAGATCTGTGAGTAGTAGACTGAACAACACTAAAGTATCTTCTTTCCTAGTTAATGGCCAATGGAATGTAGACTTGATCATTCATGAAGCTCCTCCTCAACTTATCCCTACTATTTTGGTAACTCACATCAAATATCATCCTCACACGCTTGATCAACCTTCCTAGAAGCCTAATAGCAATGGGGAATTTAGTTTCTCCTCTGCATGGGAGCTCATCAGGGAAAAAAGAAAAAGAAACAAGACTCAAATCAATACTCAGACTTGGCATAGCATGATTCCTTTTAATTATTATTTTCTATTATGGAGAGCTCTTAAAGGCAAGCTACCAACCAATGAAAAGTTCATCAGTTTTGGACAGTCTCCAACTCAATGTTACTGCTTCTATAGACCTGGACAAGACACTATTGATCATATTTTTGCTAATGGACACTTTGCCAAACACATCTGGATGTGTTTTCTAACCTTTTAGGTATTAACAAAGTATACACATCTCTAAGATACTTGGTAATGAGATGGTGGTCTACTAAATAAAAAAATGATGTGCAGAAACTTATTCTTCACTCCACACCTATATTTATATGTTGGAACTTATGGAAGAATATATGTGCTTCCAAATATGGTGGAAAATAATCAAACCTTGTAAGAGTGAAATTCTCTATAACTAAAGACACCTCCAACCTTCTGAAAACTGTTTTCCCTTACATTAAGTGGCCAACAGGTTGGAAGGAACTGGCCCTTCTGATTGACAAATGCTCCCATGAGATCAAAGTTACTACAAAGTATTGGAGGAAACCATCTGAAGACATGGTGAAACTTAACACTGATGGTAGTGCACTTGATAATCCAGGAAGAATTGGAGGGGGGAGACTTCTCAGAAACTGTTAAGGTGATCTTATCTTTGCATATTCACCCATTTTTAGGGAAGGCACCAACAACTAATCATAGATAATGGCTTCTATCTTTGGCTTGTCGTGGTGTCTTCAACTAGGATATACTAATGTAATCCTAGAGTTTGAATCTGAGATGCTCATCATATGGATCAAACAGCAAGCTAAGGCCCCTTGGTCTATTAAGGAACACATGTACAAGTTGCAGAGCATCACTCACCATTTCCAGAACTTCAAGTGCAATCACACCTATAGAGAAGCTAACTCTACAGCTGATACACTATCCAAACATAGTCACAAATGCTCCAATCTAGAAATTTACTTCACCAAACAAGAGTTCCCAAAGAAGAAAGAGCCAATCTTGAATTAGACAAAGTTGGAATGGCTAATTTCAGATGAAGACGACTCAAGAGGATCAAGAAACCACTATGAGCTCTCCTTTACTAGTTTTCTATTTTGATGCTATGTTTTATTCACACTGGTTGTCCCTACTTGATAGTTATAACATTTTAAAGAATATTAGCTACAATTATATTATAAAGGGGAGAGTTTCCCTTATTTAACGTTTTCCTAGATACTTTGTATTAAGAGGAGTACTCTCATAGGTGCATAGTTACCTAGGGACTATTGTATTGTATTGGGAGATGAGTTCGCAAACCATAATAGGTTAGTTGACTCATGTACCACCATATGATTGGAGGTAAGGTCTATTCCCCTCTCCTTGTACTTTTTATTGTTTATATTATGTTAAGTCTTGGGGGTGTTCAGCTCAACCCCTAACCGCCACGAGGGGTGAGATCCTTGGGTAAGGTCCATTTAATAAAAAATAAAAAAAACCATAGGTCATGACTAGTTCCCGAACTAGACACTCGTGTACACCTTTGTTATCTATAATCAATCCACAACTAAACATGATATGGAACTTATACAGATGGAACGCTGTCTCAAAACTTTCACCCCCACACACACACATATATATATATATATGAAAGCCACCTATCTCCTAAGGAGTCATAACCATCAAAAGATTACATAGTACGTAAGCTGACAAGGCTATCATTATGTGTGGGAACGTCCCAACTATATATAGGCAAGACAACAAGGGTGCCACTACATATAACATCCTAAAATATGTATATACGCAAGACGACAAGGCTGCCACTATGAATGGGAACGCCCCAAAATATAGGTCATATAGACATAATTGAACACATATACACACAACCCACACATATGTCTACAGAACTCTAAGAGTATCAATAGTATCATATGATGGGATAGGGCCCCGCCGTAACCCTGGATAAATATATATAAATATATCAAAAAGGGTATCTACCAAAAGTCTAGGTTCTCGGACAATGGAGCATCCAAGATAGCTGAATAAAAGTCCTAAGCTGGCATATCACCAAAGCGAGTATTTGCACTTGCGGGCATGAAACACGGCCTCTCAAAGAAAGGGGTCAGTACGAGATATGTACTAAGTATATAAAGCATGAAATACAATAATAAAGATCATAACTTAAGTAGAGAGTCCAGAAGACAAGTATGATAATCAAGAACTCATTGTATCTGTGCCTTACGAAAAAAAATCATGCATATCAATATTATATATGATACCCGGCTCATTATGAGACTCGGTGTCATAATCATATCATCATATACATATATCATACCCAGCCCTCTAGTAAGGGACTGAGTGATTAAAGTCGTGTGCATGTATACCGTACCCGGCCCATCATGGGACTTAGTAAATAATGTAGTAAAACTGTGCATGATAACATACCTGGCCCAAAAGTCGGTGAATAATACAATAACAGTACGCATGAGTGGAATATCATGAGCAACTATATATACTTAGATTATCATTTGAGATTCAATAAAATAATCAAAATGAACCATCATTTGAAAATCAAGATCGTAGTCATCTCAAGTACCCTTCGAATGTCATTATGAATTATACCAAAATATAAATTATACCAAAATATGATGGATGAAATCCTACACATGTATCAAGACATAATGATATAAGTTCTTGAAATCAAGAACATTAGCCATCCTAGTGTCTCTAAGAATAGGAGCTTCTTTGGAATTTATACATTCGTCATCCGTTTGTTTCATATGGATCATGCCAAAAAAAAGGGTAGCTTTACATACCTTGAACTCTATCGAAATGTCCAACATCTACTTATTGAGCTCGTGGGTCTAAAATTAAGATAACATAGGGCACAATTAGATATCCACATCACTTATTAACTAATCCAAGTACGAATGAAACTTAATAAAATTTGAGCAGCATTTCCCCCTACAAATTTAATAATCCTCAAAATTCCAATTTAGCCAAACACCAATTAAAATATTAACAACAACAATACTAACAATTTTATATCAAACTAGAATTAAATCCATCCTTAAGTTACTTCCAAAATAGTCCAATATACATTCGGATGTCAATGCTTGTATACACTTCTTTATTTCCATATATCCATAGTATATCAACAACAACAACTACAGCCAATCCCCCAATATTCCAGCCCACAAAATAGTTCACAACAACCACAAAACAATCTCCAAAATATCATCACAAAACAGCCACAAATATCATACCAAACAGCTCTAAAATATCATTACAAAACAGCCGCGAAAATCATGTAAAACAACCCTAAATATTGTCACAAAATAGTCTAGTATATGCTTTGTATACAATATCTTCATGCACTTTATTTTTCCAAATTCAAGAACAACCACATTAACAATATCAAAAACAATATCAATAATTATTATACATCATAACTCAGCTAATTCCATCCATTTAATCCACCTAAAACAGCCTCTTAATCCATAAATCTCAACAAAATAATAAGCGAGTTTATAATGTTATTTTCTCCATTCTAATCCGTTAAGACTCTAAATAAACTTGTTAACAATGAAAAAAAGGACTTTAATATTACCTTAAGTATGCAGCAACTACATTAAAACACTCCTTCTTGGCTGATTTTTATCTCAAATTGAAGGCAACGCGACATACAACACTTTTCTCTTCATGAGCTACGGGATTCGGGGCTCAGAGTTTGGTCAAAAGTGATGTTTCTCTCTAAGATTTTCCCCTCTCTCTCTCTTTAGAAATTCTTGTATGTTTTGGTCTGAAAAATAAAGGAGAAAGTTGAAAATTTTCCTTAAATGGCGTGAGTATTGGGCCTGACCCAACTTGGAATCGAGTTGGGCCAAATTCACTGTTCAGTTCGACCTTTCTTCCTTAAAATATCCATATCTCCTTCTCCCAATGTCCCATCTAGACCCACGACTATGGTTGAAAAGCTATTTCAATTATCTACAACTTTCATTTTGAGAGTTCTCCCAAATTCCTAAATGTTGAATGGGTTATGGCCTCCCAAAGTCAGATCACCCAAAAATGTAACTTAAAATATATTTTTTTTGTATGGCTTCCACTTTGATTACAAACAAGTCATGTCATTTTAAAATTCGAATTTAAAAATCCTTGAATTTAGTCTATTTGCTCACGAATAGTCCAATGTGCAAAAATAGAGAATATAACACATATGTCCCATATGGGTATGTGAATGTTGTCTTTTCCTAGTCCTCCGATGTAATGGTAATCTGGTTGTAACCTGAATACCCGTCCAAGAAATAATAGTACTCTTGGCCTACTAACCTGTCAAGCATTTGGTCAATAAGTGGTACAGGGTAGTGATCTTTCTTCGTAGCATCATTTAACTTTCTGTAGTCCATGCATATAAGCCACCCAGTTATTGTTCTTGTGGGGATTAACTCATTCTTCTTATTATTCACCACAGTCATTTCCCCCTTTCTTTGGTATACACTAAACTGGGTTTACCCACTTACTGTCAGAGATTGGGTATATTATACCTGCATCAAGCTACTTAGTTATCTCTTTCTTCACTACCTCTTTCATGATGAGGTTCAACTGGCATTGTAGTTGCGCACTAGACTTATGTCCTTCTTCCATGAAAATTGTCTGCATGCACAAAGTGGGGCTAATACCATGAAAATCATCCATTTGTCATCCAATTGCCTTCGTGTGCCTTTTTAATACCTCAAGTGTTGTTGTGACCTACATCTCAGATAAAGCAGACGAAAGAATTACAGGTAAGGTATTATTCACTACAAGAAAAGCATACCTGAGATATGCTGGCAATTGCTTCAACTCCAAGTTAGGAGCTTCTTCCAGAGATGACTTAGGTGAAGGACTCAATTCTCTATTCAAAGGTTCCACATTCTTTTTCCACATGCTAACATATGGCATATCAAGCACGCTAGCTAACTCTTTAGCTTCCATGTCCACTTTAATATCTTGACCCATCACGACTATTTCTAAAGGATCTTTTGCTAAAATGCATTGAGATGAGACTTCCTCATCGATGATAGTTCTAGCAGATAGCTCTTCATACACTACAAGCAACTTCAGTGCCTGATACACATCGAACACCTCCACTTTGTCATGTGCTCTCATAGTCAATTTACCTACAGCTGTATCAATAAGTGCCCAGTATGTTGCTAAGAACGGATGCCCCAAGATAAAAAGAACATCGGGGTCAGTCTCAAAATCTAATACAATAAAATCAACAAGAAAGATGAGGGATCCCAATTGAACTAACACATCTTCAATGATACCATCAGGTCTAGCTACAGAACGATCAACTAACTGTAACAAAATGGTGGTTGCTTTAAGTTCTCCCAGACCTAATTTCTTATGCATCGATCTAGGCATCAAGTTTATACTAGAACCTAGATCACAGAGACCTTTTTCATTACTGTACTTACCAATAGTTACCTTTATTGTGAAACTACCTGGATCTTTTTGTTTAGCTGGAAGCTTAACTTTGTTCAAGATTCTTGAACTACTCTTTAGTGAGTGTCACTGTTTCAAATTCAGCTAACTTGCTCTTGTTGGTCACAATATCTTTGACAAACTTGACATATTTTGGAATGCCCTGCAATACATCAATCAGAGGTAAGTTAATTTGTACCTGTTTAAGCATGTCCATGAATTTTTCAAAATATTTTTCCTCTTTCTTCCTTTTAAATTTTTGTGGGAATGGGGGAGGTGGTTTTATTTTTTCTCTTTCTCTATCTGTGGTCGGCTTGATTCACTATCTTCAATTTCCACAGCTTTACCTCTACCTTCACTACCTTTGCTTTGTGGCTCTAGCTCGACTAATGCTCGCCCACTATGTGTGCTTACAGCATTTACCTGTTTGGGGTTTGGATCACTGTTTCCTTGTAAACCATCTTGCGGGCGTGAATTTTGAGCACTTGTTAGCTGTCCCACCTGTTTCTCTAAATTTTGAGTAGTGATTTGATATTGACGAACATCTGCAACTAGCTTAGCTTGATCATTCATGAGTTTTTTAAGCATGTCTTCCACACTCATGGTTCCTACACTATTTTATTGTTGATCAACATTCGGGGACGAATGTTCTAAAGGGGGAAAGGATGTTACACCCCGCACTCTTGAGCTCGGAACGTCTTCTTAAGTTCCTTAGACACTATCATGTGAGCCGGATAAGCTACGACACTATCAAACAACTCTAAGGAAAGAAGATTGTGATACCTCGCGAGAAGGGAGGTTTGAGATAGAGTCATAAGAATCCGGAAAGAGTTGGAGGCTAAGAAATGAGTCGTAGGACTCAATTTACATACGTAAGACACTAAGTTAAGAGTCTTATACAGTTAAGTTGCTTAAGGATATACCAAGCTTACGTAGTGCGGATTACATGAGCTCTTAAAGTAAGACGAGATTATGAACCCGCGAGGAAGGGAAAAAGACGACGCGTGGCAGCCAATGGAGGAGCGACACGTGGAAGCACCTCAAGCAAGCAGGTGATGCACCTACTTAGGGTCAAGTAGGTGATGCAGCTTCTTGGGGGAAGTGGACCCCGCTGCCACGTGGCAGCCCCTAATTGGCAGTATGACACGGTGGCCAATCATGGCTTGACACGTGTCATCCTTAGGGGCTGACACATGTCACCCCTTGGGACCACCTATATAAGTTGATATGTATCCTAATTACTTCAGTTCATTAACAAATTTCCAGCAGCAACGTGAGAAAACAAACCCTAAGAGCTAAGGAGAAAATTTCGACGACTTGGGAGAAAAAAATAGGTAAGTCCCATTTTCGTTCCGTAAATTAATTAATTAGCATATACTACGATGATATGGAAGTATTACTAGTACAAAATTAGGATTTGGTGCAGCAAAAATCGGACAGCAAGCTGCCACAACGATTCAGCACGTGAAAACAATTCCGAGGCGCGATTTCGGCGAGTTCTAGCCAATTTCGGGAAAGGTAAGTTCTTCCCCTCTAATTTGAAGTTTATGATGTTAAATTAGGGTGTATTACACACCTTAGGGGATGCTGTAAGTTGGGGAAAAGGGTTGAAAAGTTCGGCGTTCGAAATTAACGAATTTGGAATCGCTATAGTTAAGTTGTTGTCGAAATAAGGTGTTGTGCGCGTGGGGGCTGCTGCTGGTTGTGTTGTGGCGTATTGCAGGGTATAAAAGTTCTCTAAATTAGGTGTGGTATCTGATGGTTATAGCCACATGACCCTCCGCTTTGCAATTAAAGAATTCGCGAAAGAAAGATTAAAAACTCTAGTTTTGGTATCTTAGTTTCGAGTGAATTGTTGGAGGTTTATATTGTGTAATTTTGGTCGTAATATGTATATGTATGGGCTGATGGTTGCATTGTTGGTTGGATGCAGGTACTAAGTACATGGTTGAGAATTCGGATAGGTCACATTATAGGGGAGGTGCTTCCCGATTTTCGTTAACATCTTAACTAGTTAAGGAACTAGTCGAGAAGGCGAGCGAAGGGATGAAAAATAGTATATGTAAAGCCTATTTCTTCTTTCCTTTGGAATGGCTTAATTTTGAGTTAAATGGTATATGATATAGGTTTAGAGGTAATTCCATTTATGAGCTCTGATTGTAACTCGTGACTTGTAGTCACTCCTGAACATCAAGAGTCTCAAAGTAGTCAAACTACTATTCTCGAGCCTGCTATATAATGAATAGTAAGTAGAGGTACTAGCTCCTCTTTTTAGAGGCTCTGAAATGATAAATGTCGTTGATTGCATGAGTTGAGTCTTTGACTAGATAAATTATGTTTCTGATTGCATAGACTATATTTCTGATTGCATAAATTATGTGGCATTATTTTGATGCATGTTTGTGATCCTTGAAGCCCCAACTGATGTAAGCCCTAATGACATCTAAAGGGATACCTCGGATAATTACTCCCCCAGTCTTCAGGTGACGGTTCACTTGACTGTTTCATCGAGTCTTAGATAATGACTTAGTTGCATATGGTTTCTCACTACTCTACTCGTGCATACTGTAACCCATCCTTCCTCGAGTCCCATGATGGGCCGGGAACGTTATCGTGCACAGTGTTACTACTTCTTTCACCACATCCCGAGCCGGATGTGTATAGTTCCACGCACGAGGAGACAATACTGTACGTGAGGTGTGATATATGTTATATGTAATGACGATACGATTATTCACTGAGTCCCGGGCCGACTGTAATATGATAGTATATGTGGTGAAATAAGGAAGGAAAACCGAGTCCCTCCTTAGAGGGCCGGGTACATATGTATATTATGATGGTACGCTATAGACGTACACCACTCCATTCACCGAGTCCCTCACTAAAGGGACAGATACTTTATGTAGGCATGCATATGAGATTAAAGCAATACATTGTGACCCTGAGCCCCGCAGTGAACTGGGTATAATACGATGATATACATGATAAGATGATACCGTATACGATGGTATGATACCGTATACGATGATATGATGAAATGAAATGCATTATGATACGATGATATGTGATTATGAAGTAATGATGATGACACCGAGTTCACTAGAGGGACGGGCACAGTATATGATGGTGTATAGGATTACGTGTCCTAAGGTGCAGGTACAGTAATTTGTTAATAGTTATACTTATCCCCTGCATCCCTATTTCAGTTATGATCTCAGTTACGATGTGTTATGCTTTACATACTCAGTACATATATCGTACAGACCCCCCTTTTCTCGGGGGGCTGCATTTCATGCCCGCAGGTACAGATGTTTATTCTGGAGATCCATCAGCATAGGAGTTCCTCTCAGCTGTGTCGAAAGTGCTTCACTGTTTTGGAGCCTAAATGTTGATGTTGGTCACTTAATGTATATATTTGTACATTCAGGGGTACGGCGGGGGCCTTGTCCCTCCATATGTTGTTGTTACTATTCTTAGAGGTCTGTAGACATATGTATATGTGGGTTGTTTGTGGGTTAGTTTCGATGTTGCCTATTCGATATGTTGTGAATGTTTTTGTTATAGCAGACTTGTCGGCTTACGTGCCCTTTCATGATATGATACAAATGAAACAGGCTACATGTACATGAAAAAGTTTTAAACTATTGGGGTTTTTGTATATAGTATCACATCACACACGGTTCAACTTAAGTGTAGTTGATAAATACGCATAAGAGGGTCCAGGTCGGACCCCAGTTGCGGCCTACGGGGTTGGGTCATGACAGAAGTAGTATCAGAGCAGTTCGTCCTTAGAGTGTCTACAGACCGTGTCTAGTAGAGTCTTTTTTATCGGTGTGTTGTGCACCACATCTATAGACAGGAGGCTACAGGACATTTAGGATATTACTTTCTTTCAGATCTAAGATCGTGCGGTAGAGCTATGTTATTAGGATGATCCCTCCCTAATATACCATTATGTTTGCAGCAATGCCTCCAAAGAAAGCGACAGTTGCTTAGAAGGGCAAGTCAATAGCAGATGAAACACGTTAGACTTCGGGGGTTATTAAGGCTTATGCCCAGTCTATGCCATGAATCATGCTCCAGTCGGCGAGCTCTACTACGCCGCCACCCCCAGAGGAGCCTAGAGCAGCAGTAGCTGCAGCCCCCGAGGCCCCAGTACCTAGGCCTCTAGCCCCACAGCTAGGGCCAAAAGACAGGGCAATGAGGGATGCAGTTCAATTATTGACCAGATTAATGGCAGGGCAGGTTCAAAGGCATGGGCTGGGGATAAAGAGGCGATGCAGTGAGCGCCAGACCGATAAAGATTACGGCAGAGGCCAGCATAAGAAGGCTAAATTGGCTGGTGATTCGGGGGAGCCTCAAGGTAGACAGCCTTACCAGTATAGTCGATACCCTACCCAACCAGCTTGGAGGGTGCCTCTTCAGTCCCTAAATGGAAGATTCAATAACACGGGATGTTCAGGAGTCGGTCAAAGCTCTAGGGTTTCGGGTTCACCAATAAGCAAAGGTTCGCGCCAGTCGAAGCCACTTTTGCCCCAGTGTCCTCACTATGGCAAGACTCACTTTGGGGAATGCCGTCTTACTACAGGTGCTTGTTTCGCCTGCGGCCGTCAAGGCCATTTGGTGAGAGAGTGTCTGTTCAGAAAAAATTTAAGGGATGCAGCTCAACCTATTGGATCAATTGTTGGAGTTCCTTCTTCGTTGGCTACGTGCCCTAAAAGGCAGGATATTCATACCTCAGCAGGCCATGGTAGAGACCGCGGCAGACCTTCTAGTTCTAGGAACTCGTCGAACCGCATTGATGCTTTGGCTTGTGGACAGGATCAGGAGGTGTCGTCAAATGTAGTTCTAGGTATATTATTAATCTCCTCTCAGGATGTATATGTATTAATAGACCTAGGCTTCACCTTGTTATATATGTCTCTGTTGGCTATCAGTATTGGGCGCCCTGTGTGGCTACGATATAATATGATAGGAATATATATGATGTTGGCCCTATGAGGCATTGTTGGCATTTTCTGCGTGCAGGTGTTGAGATAGTAAGAAATACAGAGGAAACTCTGCCCAAATTTTCGTAGAAATAAAAAGAGAATGAGCTGCAGGGCTATAGTATGTCTTGAAACGTGGTTCTCGCAACAATGATGAGATTTGACTAAACAAGTATGGCTGACCTCGAGAAATGAGTTAATTGCTGAATTAATGGCAATAGAAACTAGGAGATCGATATTGATATAGTAGAACGAAGTTGGAAAAGAGCTATAAGCCAAGGAAGATGACTTAGAGAAGACTGATAGATCGGGATAAAATGATATAGTAAGGCATCTCTTGAATTGATACATAGGGATAAACTATGACAAGTTATGGTTGAAGGAAGTAACGGTATGACTAGGACAAAAGTACGAGGGATAAAGAATTGTGATGGATATGAAGTGTTAAGAAGACAGCTACAAATTGAAAGTATAGTATGATGAAAAAGTAATAAGATAAGGCCCCTACTACCACGAAATTGATATGGTTTTAAGCAGGATTAGAAATGAGCCTTAAAGCACACGACAAAGATGCAAGCTCAGGAGGCGTAAAGAAGTATGGTGTACACGTGACTCCACTCTAATGATTAGTGGTATCCACTGGAATAAAGTTAGTATAATGACGAAGCTCGAAACATGAGTCATTAAAGTATAAGTACACTCGAGTGGGGAATGTGCACCAATTATGAGCCCTCGCTAATTACTGATTGGGATGAATGGAATGTGTCTTTGAGTGCACTACTACATTACGGATACTACTCTAGTATCAATAATTAGATGAGATTTGATTCGAGATATTCCAAATATTATAGCACCCTACGATTGTGTTAGGGTTTCCTAGAAAGGCAACCTAACGTGGGGATGATTTAACAGAAGATGTAGATATGGTGCAGCCCGTTAAATATGTTAGAATAGATTCATTCGCGTATAAATAGCTGAAGATATATGGAGAATGACATAGGTACACCCTAAAAGGGGGGAAGTGGACAAAAGAAGTACAAGCGTAAAAGAAAATCAACTGATGCTATCGCATGTAAATGGGGACGCTTAAACGTCAAACGAGACCTATAAGGGATGGACGTGATCATACCCAAACTGATGCACCGGATTCCATCAAAACTCCGAAGTTAAGCATGCTCGAATGAGAGTAGCACTGGGATGGGTGACCCCCTGGGAAGTGATAAAGAGAACAAAACAAGTATGACAAAAAGAGATTATAAAAGCGGGTTAGTACAACGACACATATAGGACAGAGTAAGCCAAGAGCAGAAAAGATTATGACCGAAATACAATGCACCTCGTGAAAATGGCACAAGAATAGTTGTGCAACCTATGAATATTGGCATACTAAGAGTGAGGTCAAATGATTACTCGATAAAAGAAAGTCAGTAATAACAATGTGATTGCCATATTTAGAATCTATTCAGGAAACGTGTAAGATGGTTCGAGGCCGAACTATTCAGATATAATCGGTATTAAGGACAAGAGCCATAGTGGAGCCTTGACCTCAACTAAAGGACGTAAGCCACTAGTATAGCAACGCTAAGGAATTTTCTAGATTGCTCTATGTCTGTACACACGTTTATGTAAGGATTACAATATGATGTATGGTAAGAAAACTGGAGAAAAGATCTGAGTAAAAGAGAAAGATAGCATACCTAAGGTATTACAAGTTAGATTAAGAGGAGTTGTACAATAGCTTAAGTTAAAAGAAGCATCAGCAGTCTAATAGCCTATCTCAGGGAATGGAAACCCTGACTCAGAGGTGGAAAGCAGTTAATATGTATTATAGAACGAGCTGACCTCGCATTCTAAGGAACTGGGAGTTCATACGGGCTATGGTAGATGGGCTGACAGAATCAACCTGTTCCCCTCCAGTTAGAAAGGCATATTCAGCTGAGGGTTCTGCGAAATGACATAGTAGGGAAACAATAAGATTTCACGGAGTCCCCACATCTATTATCTCAGATAGAAAAGTTCAATTTACAGCTAACTGCTGGAAATCATTTCGAAAGGGATTGAGGAACCCAGATGAATCTTAGTATGACATTTTTCCCTTCGATTAAGGGACAGGCCCAGATGTGATCCACTAAATTATTGATAAAGTAAAGCTTATTCTGGGATAATATATCGATTAGCAGCCGAAAGTCGGCAAGAAGGGGATACATTGATCCTTCGCAGGGCATTTTTAGAATAGATAAAGCTGCCTACGAGTGGGACCTACCGTCCGATTTGAAACAATACATTTAGTCTACACAGATCAATGCTCCATAAGAATGGGAACGACGCTCCCAGAATATTTCCCGTGGAGGAGGTCCACATAATAGGGAGTTATCCTACGAGGGGCAACCTATCTCCATCCGGGATCAGCAGATTAAACGGGTTGTGAACTAAGGACATAACTTCCGTCAAGGTACTATGGCGGAATAAGAATCGTGAAGACATAAACTGGGAGGTTGAAAAGGACATGAAACACAAGTGTCCGTACCTATTCCCGATGTCTACGGATAGCCCCAGTCTTGGAACTCATATATTAATTACTTGGATAAAAATGTATGTCATTCCAGTAGAAAGGAATCTCCCTATGATCCGTATAAAGTCTTAAGGAAAGTTTTATTCAACATTCGGGGACGAATGTTCTAAAGGGGAGAAGGATGTTACACCCCGCACTCTTGAGCTCGGAACGTCTTCTTAAGTTCCTTAGACACTATCATGTGAGCCGGATAAGCTACGACACTATCAAACAACTCTAAGGAAAGAAGATTGTGATACCTCACGAGAAGGGAGGTTGGAGATAGAGTCATAAGAATCCGAAAAGAGTTGGAGGCTAAGAAATGAGTCGTAGGACTCGATTTACCTACGTAAGACACTAAGTTAAGAGTCTTATACACTTAAGTTGCTTAAGGATATACCAAGCTTACGTAGTGCGGATTACATGAGCTCTTAAAGTAAGACGAGATTACGAACCCGCGAGGAAGGGAAAAAGACGACGCGTGGCAGCCAATGGAGGAGTGACATGTGGCAGAACCTCAAGCAAGCAGGTGATGCACCTACTTAGGGTCAAGTAGGTGATGCATCTTCTTGGGGGAAGTGGACCCCGCTGCCACGTGGCAGCCCCTAATTGGCAGTATGACACGGTGGCCAATCATGGCTTGACACGTGTCATCCTTAGGGGCTGACACGTGTAACCCCTTGGGACCACCTATATAAGTTGATATGTATCCTAATTACTTCAGTTCATTAACAAATTTCCAGCAGCAACGTGAGAAAACAAACCCTAAGAGCTAAGGAGAAAATTTCGACGACTTGGGAGAAAAAAATAGGTAAGTCCCATTTTCGTTCCGTAAATTAATTAATTAGCATATACTACGATGATATGGAAGTATTACTAGTACAAAATTAGGATTTGGTGCAGCAAAAATCGGACAGCAAGCTGCCACAACGATTCAGCACGTGAAAACAATTCCGAGGCGCGATTTCGGCGAGTTCTAGCCAATTTCGGGAAAGGTAAGTTCTTCCACTCTAATTTGAAGTTTATGATGTTAAATTAGGGTGTATTACACACCTTAGGGGCTGATGGAAGTTGGGGAAAAGGGTTGAAAAGTTCGGCGTTCGAAATTAACGAATTTGGAATCGCTATAGTTAAGTTGTTGTCGAAATAAGGTGTTGTGCGCGTGGGGGCTGCTGCTGGTTGTGTTGTGGCGTGTTGCAGGGTATAAAAGTTCTCTAAATTAGGTGTGGGATCTTCTGGTTACATCCACATGACCCTCCGCTTTGCAATTAAAGAATTCGCGAAAGAAAGATTAAAAACTCTAGTTTTGGTATCTTAGTTTCGAGTGAATTGTTGGGGGTTTATATTGTGTAATTTTGGTCGTAATATGTATATGTATGGTCTGATGGTTGCATTGTTGGTTGGATTCAGGTACTAAGTATATGGTTGGGAATTCGGATAGGGCACATTATAGGGGAGGTGCTGCCCGATTTTCGTTAACATCTTAACTAGTTAAGGAACTAGTCGAGAAGGCGAGCGAAGGGATGAATGTTATGAATACTCGTGGGTAGTCTAAGTTGCTGAAAAGTCCAAGGTTGTTAATACTTACATTACTTCCATGTTAAATAGGTTTCGAGGACAACGATGTGGACGTGATTAAGAGAAGTCCATACAAGGTATGTGAAGTTTTCTTTTGGCGTGTTTTTGGAATAAATATGTAGAGCTATTCTTCTTTTCTTTTGACATGTCTTAGATATAAGTTATAAATGATATGTATATGATATTCGGGATTCAATCCATTCGTAAAGCCCTGAGTATGAGTCGAGACTCTTGTTTACTTCGTGATATTAGAACTTCTGCAATAGCTGAGTCATTGCCTTTTAGTCTTCTATGTGATGAAAATTAGTATATGTAAAGCCTATTTCTTCTTTCCTTTGGAATGGCTTAATTTTGAGTTAAATGGTATATGATATAGGTTTAGAGGTAATTCCATTTATGAGCTCTGATTGTAACTCGTGACTTGTAGTCACTCCTGAACATCAAGAGTCTCAAAGTAGTCAAACTACTATTCTCGAGCCTGCTATATAATGAATAGTAAGTAGAGGTACTAGCTCCTCTTTTTAGAGGCTCTGAAATGATAAATGTCGTTGATTGCATGAGTTGAGTCTTTGACTAGATAAATTATGTTTCTGATTGCATAGACTATATTTCTGATTGCATAAATTATGTGGCATTATTTTGATGCATGTTTGTGATCCTTGAAGCCCCAACTGATGTAAGCCCTAATGACATCTAAAGGGATACCTCGGATAATTACTCCCCCAGTCTTCAGGTGACGGTTCACTTGACTGTTTCATCGAGTCTTAGATAATGACTTAGTTGCATATGGTTTCTCACTACTCTACTCGTGCATACTGTAACCCATCCTTCCTCGAGTCCCATGATGGGCCGGGAACGTTATCGTGCACAGTGTTACTACTTCTTTCACCACATCCCGAGCCGGATGTGTATAGTTCCACGCACGAGGAGACAATACTGTACGTGAGGTGTGATATATGTTATATGTAATGACGATACGATTATTCACTGAGTCCCGGGCCGACTGTAATATGATAGTATATGTGGTGAAATAAGGAAGGAACACCGAGTCCCTCCTTAGAGGGCCGGGTACATATGTATATTATGATGGTACGCTATAGACGTACACCACTCCATTCATCGAGTCCCTCACTAAAGGGCCGGATACTTTATGTAGGCATGCATATGAGATTAAAGCAATACATTGTGACCCTGAGCCCCGCAGTGAACCGGGTATAATACGATGATATACATGATAAGATGATACCATATACGATGGTATGATACCGTATACGATGATATGATGAAATGAAATGCATTATGATACGATGTGATTATGAAGTAATGATGATGACACCGAGTTTACTAGAGAGACGGGCACAGTATATGATGGTGTATAGGATTACGTGTCCTAAGGTGCAGGTACAGTAATTTGTTAATAGTTATACTTATCCCCTGCATCCCTATTTCAGTTATGATCTCAGTTACGATGTGTTATGCTTTACATACTCAGTACATATATCGTACTGACCCCCCTTTTCTCGGGGGGCTGCATTTCATGCCCGCAGGTACAGATATTTATTCTGGAGATCCATCAGCATAGGAGTTCCTCTCAACTGTGTCGGAAGTGCTTCACTGTTCTGGAGCCTAAATTTTGATGCTGGTCACTTAATGTATATATTTGTACATGGGGTACGGCGGGGGCCTTGTCCCACCATATGTTGCTGTTACTATTCTTAGAGGTCTGTAAACATATGTATATGTGGGTTGTTTGTGGGTTAGTTTCGATGTTGCCTATTCGATATGTTGTGAATATTTTTGTTATAGCAGTCTTGTCGGCTGCGTGCCCTTTCATGATATGATACAAATGAAAGAGGCTACATGTACATGAAAAAGTTTTAAACTATTGGGGGTTTTGTATATAGTATCACATCACACACGGTTCAACTTAAGTGTAGTTGATAAATACGCATAAGAGGGTCCAGGTTGGACCCCAGTTGCGGCCTACGGGGTTGGGTCGTGACACCTTCTATGAAGGTATGGACTAACACCTCATTAGCTTGATGATGGTGAGGACAACTAATGAGTAAAGATTTAAACATGTCCCAAGGTTGGTGCAAATTTTCTCCTGATTTTTATTTAAAGCTTAAAATTTTAGCCCTCAACTTAGCTGTCTTCCCCGAAAGGAAGAATCTGATGAGAAACTTGCGAGCCAAATCATTACATAAAGTGATTGAATTTGGTGGTTTCGACTTCAACAACCTCTTAGATTCCCCCAACAAAGAAAAGGGAAACAATGTTAACCTCACGTAGTCAGGAGATACCCCATTAGGCGTATAAGTGTCACTAATCTCCAAGAAGTTCTAGATATGAACTTGAGGATCTTCATAAGGAAAACCTGTAAACTGCCCATTAGAGTGCAATAGCTGCACCATATTCTGTTTCAATTCAAATCTTCCTCCAGCTAGCAGTTTCTGAATACTGGAGGTGATATTCACTGTGAGTGGGACTGCCACATCACGTACTGTCATGGCTTCCATCTCCATAGGGATCTCTACAGGCACTTCATTAGTATCACCCAGATTTACCTGTGGTACAGGATATAAAGCAGTTTCTCTCCTTCTTTGTTGACGTAGAAATCTTTCAGGCTCAGCTAGCGGCTCTACAATATTTCCACTTTTGTCCAGTGTGCCTTTTTGAGTTGTCCTGCCAGAAATAACAGCTAAGATCAAGTTGTTAACACCAACACAAATAATTAAGAAACTTCGCAACAAAAACTATTGCCAAATTAAAAAAATTTGCCCGGCAACGGCACCAAAAGATTATTGTGTCCAAATGAACACTCAAGTGTACGCGGTCTCAAAAGTAATATAGTGACCCTTTTTAAGAGTTGGATATCGAACCCACAAGAAATGCAATTAGGCCTTAGTTAACTTCTCAATGAATAAAATTATTCATGTGTGTTTTTAAAGAATTTAGTTCATTTATATCTACAAAATAATTATACTAAAAATGATATGAGAATCTGATTTAACAATATTAGAAAAAAATTATCAATTTAAAGAAGAGTCCCTGGGTAGTAGCACTCATAGATTTCCAGTCTAAAATTATTTACTTTGGTATCCAATGGGTTTTTTGTTTACTGGTTTACAAGGTTGATTATACAATTATGATCTTTCGATCTCTAATTGCCTACCCATGTTGACATCCTAACTACATTGTTGAGCGGGGATAAGCATGAACCAACAAAAATGCATTAATTTTATCATCTTGTTTAGTAACCAAACATGGTGTATAGATATGTGTCACGGTCATAGTGGATAACATTTTTT
The DNA here is from genome assembly GCF_947179165.1 of Solanum dulcamara. Classification (NCBI taxonomy): domain Eukaryota; kingdom Viridiplantae; phylum Streptophyta; class Magnoliopsida; order Solanales; family Solanaceae; genus Solanum; species Solanum dulcamara. The sequence continues at coordinate 40,390,576 of NC_077240.1, read as the reverse complement.
TTGTTCTAATGGTGATCAAGCATTAAAAAATCAAAACAAGAATATAAGAGCAATCACATACACAAACCCATTTCCAACCAATGCAAACAAGATTCAAACCTTCATATTTTGGCTACAACCCAAGAACAAAGGGATTTAGCCACTCATGGTATATAACATATTTACAAAAATCATTAATAACATCAAAACTTAGATTCTAATGAAAGAAAAGAAGAAAATATCATCAAAAGTAGCTCTTCCTTCTTCTTTTTCAAATTTAAACCCGATAATCTGATCTACATTTTTAATGAAATATGTACAGGTGCTATTTATAGCACCAAAAATGCGGAATTAAAGTAGGTGCACCAAGTCTGCGATGCAGACTTGGTTCAATTCAGTGTAATTTTTCATTTTCTGCGTCAGCATGAATTTGTTCTATCCAGAACCAGGTCCGCGACTGCATCGGCATGAATTTGTGTTATCCAGAACCAGGTCCGCGTTGCGGATCTGGTGCGCACCACACTGCTTTGTCGAGTAAATTCCAAGTTTTGGAATTTAATCTCAAAAGTCAAGTGTGCGACACGGACACACTTCCTTATAGTGTATTTTCTTCACATTGTGTTCCCAACTTCGCCTTTGACCTTCACTTTCTATCCGATCATGTTTTGAATGTTCATTCTTTCCCGATCAGCCCTGAAAGTGTCTAATCACATTGGTTGATTATAACAATACAAAAATACAATAATATAAACTAAATTCTAGGAATTTTCTCTCAACTTTTTTTTTTTTTTTTTTTTTTTTTTTTTTTTTACGGGAACAGACCCTACACGAGGCTCCCACCTCTCGTGCACAGTCAGGGGTTAAGCAACACCCCCAAGCCTTAACATAAATAATCAAAATAAAAATACAAGGAGGGGGACATAAACCTTACCTCCGATCCTATGGTGGTTCATAAGTCGGCTAACCTATTAAGGTCGGCTAACTCATCCCCGATACAAAAAAGAAACTAACTATAACTAGAAAGCATTAAACCGGTGAGAGGACTCCTCCCGGTACAATTCAACTATGAAAGCATAAATGAGGGAGACTCTCCCCTTCCATGAGAAAAAAGAAAAGTAACCTACACTAGTCCTATTCAACTATGCTACGTACCAGACATAGCTACATTGAAGAAGAACAAGCATACGAAACTTCTATCTCGCATGGGATGGGAAATTCCTTTCATCTTTGCTCCTTTTAGTCTTGTCGTACCAAGTAAATCCAGGTGAAGTGTGCCTTTGTATCAGCATCATGATTACCAGCTATGGAGGTTGAAAGGAAGGAAGTAGCTGCATGGTGGTCCAAATGTATGGTTGCTGCAGACCTGTACCTGCACAGCCAAACAAGACCAACAATACATTCAACCAAAGAGGTGTGCAAGCTGCTGTAGCATTAGCTTGTATTTGTTCCTTGGCTGCTGCAAGTTGGTGGAGCTGTTGCAGCTGTTGATGGAATGCATCCAAGGCTGCCAATCTGCAGGTGGCTGCAGGTTCCCTAGGCTGCTTGTTGGTCTCAAAGCAGCCCCAAGATACTGCAGTCCTTTTAGCAGTCTGCCAGCTGCATTGGTGAAGCTGAGAATGACTGGTCATGGAGATCAATGCATTCTCCTGGAGGGGGGTGAAGCTGGGGTACCTGCATAGACAAACACAACCAACAAGACAAACAGCCAAATACAAGCAACCAAACAACCACAAAATCCAGAAGGAAGTTGCTGCTCTGCATAGTCCTTGTGTAGGCCTCTTAGTGAAGGTATTTGTTTTGGTGGTTGTATCTGTGCTGTGCTCTATGTAGGTGTTGGAAACACATGTTGATGAGTTCATCCTGACATCTGCATCTACACCACAAACAAGAACCAGCAAGAAAGGAGCTGCTGCAAGTGTTGTGTTATTAGAGTTATTAGAGAAGGCATAGGTGGATTGGATTTGTTCCTTGTCTGCTGCAGGTTGGTGCTGGGGTGTGTTGATAATAGAGAGTGTGGTTGGCCAGCTGAGTGTGCTACTCCATATAAGCCCAAGGTTACTGCAGCCCTCATAGCAGTGCCAAATAGGTTCTAAGCAAAGAAAGTCAACCAAAGACAAGCAACAAAGCAAACAAGTGTTGAGCTGCTGCAGGTGTTGCAGGTGTTGGGCTGCTGCAGGTGTTGAGCTGCTGCAGATGTTGTCCTCTATGATTTTGATGTTAAAGCATGTTGGTGTAAGTCTCCAACAACCTGCAAATACACAGCAAGTAACCAAAGACAAGCATAGACATATACAGGTTAGTAGAGAGGAATGGATCTCAAATAGGATTTTGGAGCCTGTTAGCATTTTCCATGTCGCTCGACTAACGTCTCCACTTATCCGTTTGAGCTGAAATTTCATGAGGTTTGCATATATATTCTTTACTTTAGCCTTGCAAAGTTTGAAGGCTTGATTCCCAAGTTGGAGCTTCCATTTAGCAAATTTCTTCCTTTTTAAGCTTAAGACAGCTGATTGTTTCAAGCTCGCTCGCCTAACGTCTAAAATTATCCGTTTTGGCTGAAATTTCTTGGGCCTTATCAAAAATATATATGCTACCATCCTGCAAAGTTTGGGAGACTTTGGACAAGTCCACAAGTTACTCCCTACCCTGCACCTACTGCCCTGCTGAGGCTTAGAGGTTGCAGGGGGTTTGGAAGATGTTGTTGTGCTCTTGTCTATGTATTTGTTGTTGAAGAATGCTAATATATTGCTCCAGACACCTGCAATAATACAACAAACAAGCCCAAACAAAACATAATATACACAGACTATCAATAGAGAGGGGACCTCAGTAAGAGCTTTGGAGAGTGTTATCATTTTCCAAGCCGCTCGACTAACGTCTCCAATTATCCATTTGAATTGAAACTTTATGGAGTTAGCATGTATATCCTCTCCTTTAGTCCTGCAAAGTTTGAAGACTTGTTTCCCAAGTTGGAGGGTCCAAATTACTAAAGACCCTCTCTTTAGGCTTAAGGCAGCTGAATGTTTCCATGTCGCTCGCCTAACGCCTCCATTTATCCGTTTGGGCTGAAACTTCTTGGGGCTTGTCAAAATAATATATTCTAACTTCCTGCAAAGTTTGGGGGGCATTGGACAAGTCCACATGCTACTCCACACCCTGCACCTGCTGCCCTGCTGAAGCTTAGAGGTTGCAGGGTGTTTGGAAGTTGTTTTTGTGCTCTTGTCTATGTATTTGTTGTTGAAGAATGCTAATATATTACTCCAGACACCTGCAATAATACAACAAACAAGCCCAAACAAAAAATAATGTACACAGACTAGCAATAAAGAAGGGACCTCAGTAAGAGCTTTGGAGAGTGTTATCATTTTCCAAGTCGCTCGACTAACGTCTCCAATTGTCCATTTGGGTTGAAACTTTATGGATTTAGCATATGTATCCTCTCCTTTAGTCCTGAAAAGTTTGAAGACTTGTTTCCCAAGTTGGAGGGTCCAAATTACTAAAGACCCTCTCTTTAGGCCTAAGGCAGCTGAATGTTTCCATGTCGCTCGCCTAACGCCTCCAATTATCCGTTTGGGCTGAAACTTCTTGGGGCTTGTCAAAATAATATATTCTAACATCCTGCAAAGTTTGGGGGGCATTGGACAAGTCCACCTGCTGCAACTCACCCTGCACATCTTACCCTGCTGAATCTCAGTTACAGGTGTTGCAGGGAAGGTGTTAGCATTAGTGAGAGGCTGAATATTTGGTGAAGTCCTAGCATGCCAGGTTGTTGCTTCTCTTTTGTTGAGATACTTTGAACCTGTAAAGACAAGTGACAAGAAGCCAAACAAGAAGGATAGGTGTACAGGCTGCTGTAGACTCTTTTGTAGCTCCATGTGACTTCCATAGTAAATGAGGTTAAATTGCATGTTGTTGCAGGCTTCTCCCAAGAGAGGACCCTTAGTTGTACTCAGAACCAGCTCCCTATGGTACCTGCACCCACCAACAGAAAAACACACATACAAGCAATTCTGCAAGTTATAGTAATTAATTCTAATTACTTGTAGTTGGTTCCTGATTGCTGATTCCCATTGCTGGTTCCTGTGCTGCATCACTACAGCTTTCCTTGCCTGGCTTGCAATTGTTGGTTCCCATTTTCCAAATCTACTGATACCTACACAAGCAAGAATGAAAAGAAAAAAGAAGCTATCTATTCTAATCCTTACCTCTAGGGGTAGGTTGATTGCTCTAGGAATGCAATAAGTAAGGGAGATTGTCCCCTTTACAAAACTCCTACCTATGAATTTATACATAGGGAGTTCTGTACTACTATTATTGGTATGCAAATCAAGGAGGTTGTTTGATCCTCTTCAGTTTTGTCCTCCTAAAATTTGGCATCCCCATCTTGTCTAGGATGTAATATCCTCTTGTTTCCTTAGGAAGCTGTTGAACACTGTAGAATTGAGCCATGCTATCTACACTGTGGCTATGCTTGGAGAGTGTATCAGCAACAAAATTAGCCTCCCTATAGATGTGCTTACATTGAAAGAGATCCAGCATTATGATCATCTCCTGCAGGTTTATGATGTATTTCCTGATGTTCCAGGGAGATGTGATCTCTTGTTTTAACCATTTCACAAGTAATTCAGAATCAACCTCCAGTAGAACCCTGCTGTAGCCATGTTGAATACACCAAGTAATGCCTATGACTGCAGCTTGTACCTCAGCTTGGTTGTTAGAACCAATTCCAAGTGGTGCAGCAAATGCATAAAGGATGTTTCCTTTATGATCTCTTAGGATACCCCCAGCTCCAATTCTTCCAGGATTATCCAAGGCACTTCCATCAGTATTCAGTTTAACCACATGGTATGCTGGTTTGTGCCAACTGACTTGGATGATTTTCATTTCATGGCTGCATCTTTCCACCATAGCTATTAGCTCCTTCCAGTCATTTGGCCAACTAATGTAAGGGAAATCTGTGAAGATCAGCATGTAGAGTTCTTTGATGACTGAGAATTTCACTCTAGTACTGCTAGACTTTTTGCCACCATATTTACTAGCACACCTGTTCTTCCATAAGTTCCAACAAATAAATATAGGAGTAGCTTGCAATAATAGTTTATGGACTTCATTATTTGGTTTAGCCAGCCACCATTTCATCATATTGCTCCTCATTGGGTTGCTGCTGTGTTGTATACCCCAACAGTCAGAAAAATACTTCCATATGTGACTAGCCATGTGTCCAGAGATAAAAATGTGATCTAATGAATTATGGGTTTTATTTGTTATTGGGCACATAAATGTACCCAAGATCAGTTCCTACGATCCGCCATAGAGTCTTCGACCCGTAGAAAGGGTTTGTAGACCCAATGTGTCAAGTTCTACTGAAATCCAATTTTGAACCCCAGTTTCTACGAGATTTCTTCTACGGCCCGTAGGAGTTCCTATGGTCTGTAGGTCGATCTGTAATGGCCCAGTGATAGTTTTCATTTTTAATAAGGAGTATTTTGGTATTTTTGTATCTTTTCCAAACCAAAACTCTGACATTTTGGGAATAATTTAGGTCCCTTATCAGTACTCTACGTGACTTTTCTCCCCATTAACACTTAGAAGATTTGAGAGTAAAGATTAGAGGAGAAAATATAGGGTTCAAGAGCGTACATTGAGTTTATTGAGATTCATCAAGAACACTGTTCTTCCAGGTATGTAAGGCTATTCATAGCATTGGACTAAATTCGTCCACGCGCCCTACATCTCAATTTTAAAATTTAAGAGTTCAAGCTTGAGTTTCAATCCCGTTAAATTGAGTTTTTGAGTTAGTTATGTAATTCCTTATTAAATTCCCTGCGTATTTGATTCTATTGCAATTGTTTCCATGCTTCAAATTCCTGAATTGTTGTTCATGTTTACATTCATATGAACCCTAGTTGAGTATTTACATTGCTTATTTCTACGCATCATATTTCATGTCTTAAAATTGAGAAAGGTGTTTTTGACCATGATCCTTATCAAGTCTAATGAGTTAGAGTGTTATGCATGTATTTTGAGACTGAGTTGAGAAATCAAAATCTATATTTTATGCATTTACTGAGCTTGAGGAGTATAACTATTTTCAAAGAGAATGTAATGAGTTTGATAAGAGTTGTGTTAAATTGAGTAAAGTCCAATGATACTAAATGAGACATTATTTTGAGTATTTTACTCACTTGAGTATATGAGCATAATATATGATTTTGGGAGTAGTATTGAGCACCGATTTGGGTAAGAGTTTAGATAACTCAAACCCCATAAACTACATAGACAGGATAGGATTGGATCGTATCATTGGTTCAGGCGACTCCTCTCTTCAGTCCCTATTACAAAATTTTATTGGATCCATGAGATGAGTAACCTAGCAAGGTATTGAACGACTGTGGCAACGACAGCAGTTCACTGTATCATCACGAGGCTTATAGTGATGGTCGTCAGTTAGAGAAACTCTCCAAAGAGTAAAGATTATTTTTATGCTGAGTTACATTCACTTGTTTATATTTTGTAAGCATTGATTTATTCTTATATTTGCATGCTTTATTGAGTTGAGTTATTTCAATATTCATTCCATTGAGTATCATTTGAGCATGTTTCCTTTTATTCATTTTACATACCGTACATTTCATCTACTGAGGTTTTGACTCTGCATCATTTTGTGATGTAGATACAGGTTTTAGAGATCCTCAATTGACGCATCATTGGAGATCAGTCCCTTCCAGCTATGGTGAAACCTCCTTGCTTTTGGAGGAACTCTTTTGCTTATTCAGTCTTTATTTAATAGTCTTTTGAGGTAAATGTGGGTCTATCCCGGTACTTATCTAGAGTCATCAGAGGTTTCATAGACACAGACAGAATTTATCGTTCATTTAGTTTTATTTTCAGAGATTATGTTTTTAAACACCCACTCCCTATATTTTGAGTATTTGAGACTAATACTTGAGAAGAAATATTTATATTCTCTTATATGCCTATCTTCTTTAATTGTTGTATTTGAGTTGAGTCTTCCGCTAAGTAATTAGCCAGGCCAAGGGTTCGCTTCTGAATTAAAAATGGTTTCTGAGTGTCGGTCACATCTAGAGTGTAGATTCGGAGCATGACTATAGAATCCCACAAATTTTTGATGTCTACATATGTCAGTGTGTAAACTTGATGAAACTTAAAGATGAGACTTGAAGTACTCATTCTTCCACAATGTTTTTGATGTCTACAGTTTGGTTTCAACTTTTTTCTCTAGAAATATAGTTTAATTTCTTTTAGCTTTATGGGTATTCCGAAATTGAGACTGGCTTTGATTTATAAGTACAATTCACATTTCTTGAATTTGTACAAGTTTAGTCTTTCTTGAATTTTTCTTTGACTCTTTTGATTTTTGGACACTAGATGAATGGAAATAGGTTCAAATTTCTTTGATGGAAGGTAAATTTAGTGCTATATTGGCTAAGTATTATGTCGTTGTTAAGTAGATTTTTCTAATAGAAGGCCCCAAATGGGTTGCTAGAACTTGATGTATTAGATTCGACTAAGTAAAGAAACCTGCTTTGGCTGTCAAGAAAAGCTCGCCAACAGCCATCAATGGTGGTTTTGGAGAAGAAGAAAAGTGGGTCTAGTTCTACATTAGTTTGGCAATTTCATGTGGCATTTTTACATTGGTTTGGGACTATATTGTTACTCTTTCACGCGCTCTTCTAATGTGAAATTACAATTGTTGTGAAAATGGCTTAAAATGGTGTGTTTATTGTGGTTGATAATAATTTTGTGGGGGTAATAGACCTCCACAAACTTTAAGGAGTCGTTTGGTAGAAAGTATTAGGAGAAATAGTCTATGTATTATGTATGGTAGTATTTAATGCTATGTTTGATAGGCATTTTGGGCATATGTATAATCAATTCATGTATTAGTTATACACCCTACATGGTATTATTTAATACCTTCCATTTGCTGGAATTATTAATACATAGATTTAATTCCATGAGATTAAGCTATGTAAAGACAAAAATACCCCTCAAATTCTTTCAATCATTTTACTTATTTTCTTAATTTCATGTTTTATATTTGTACTAAAAAATAATTTGAATAAATTAACTTACAAATTTTATTATTTAGAGAGAGTTGTTTGTTGTCAAGTAAATCAAATAAAAATCAATAAAATATTTTAAATGTGAGTTGTTTAACATTTACTAATTGAAAAAACAAATATGACACCACATAATGTTTGTAATTTTAATTGAATGTATTATTTGTTGATATATATGTATGTGTGTGTGATTTTCTAATTATTTGTATTTTGAACAATTTATAAAATTGCATATATACTAAAACTACAACTTGCAATTTTTATGTGTAAATATAGATGGATTATTCGATTTTACAAATGTTTACCATTTTTTCAATTTTAAGAGTAGATGGTCTATTTTTTTAAAATTGAAAATTAAAATTTTGTGAATGATCAATTTATTAAGATGACAATTATTTACCTTCAAATAATTCAAAGTGAGAAAATATCAAACATGAAAAAAAAATGTTCTTCTCCTAGCTAGTTAGAAGACCACAAAAAAAAATATAATTCAACATTTACTTATCTTGACTCAATTACATAAAATAGAAAATCTAATAATAATACAAGGATATAATTGGAAAGAAACTTTTTGTAGATTTTTAATCCAAACACAATATTAGATGCGAAACAATGAACCAACACTTGATAAAAATAATTCATGCATTACTAATTCCTACATTACTAATGCATGTGTTATTAATATTTGTACCAAACGATCTGTAAGTGTACTCAAAATAAAGGTAGAAGTTTTGACCCTTTGGGATGGCCCAGTAGTTTGGGTTTGGGACTTTCATTTTTGAGGTCTCAAGTTCGATACTTCTTGCTACGCTAGCAAGGGATTTGCCTTTTGAGTTGAATTCATGGGGTGTAATTTCTCTTTAAGAAATAAAGAAATTTTCTGCACTTCACAAAAGCATCTTTTAAACTTGTGTTAGACATTTGTGGCCCTGTAATAATAAGATGTGTAAAGTGAAATATATAAAATTAAAAGAATTTCTAAATGTAAAATTTATTAAAATAGGGTAAGTAAGGAAGAGTGTGGTGTAACAAGAAAACATGTCGTAGAATCTGCCAATCAGGTAATAAGCAACAAAAGATGGGGAAAATTGTAGTGTGTGAATGAGAATTCGAAACCTCCATTTGGAAATTTGGAATGTTATGCTAACAGAAGATGCACACATAACCCAGCTTAAGTTAAGGATAACTTTTTGGGAGAGGCAATTTGGTTTTTGAATGGTGATACATACATATAAATAACAGGCTAATGATTATAGAATTGAACATACTAACAATTACTTGGTCATGGCTGATTTCTACAACGAAGATGGTGTGCTCTTATGAATTAAAAGCTGCTGTAGAATATTATCAATACATTCAGTTTATATATATGTTCTAATTGAGCCTCCTAATAATATTTTGTTGCAGGAGTTTCAACATCCATTTCAGAAATGCCCCCTACTCATTACACAATCAAAATTCAGTCTCTCTCTCTTTTAAAAAAGAACAATATTGAGAAATACACCTCTCCTTATTTCGAAGCTGGTGGATATAAATGGTGCAGCAACTTTATCCTAGCTACTGAAATCTAATTAATATTACTACTCTTCGGTTTTAAATTTTGCTTGTTGTGCAGGAAGTTGGTGTTTCATCCAAATGGAAACAAAAGCAAGAATAAAGCAGGGAAGTATGTTTCTGTGTATCTGATGATGGCGGAGGCAACCTCACTTGCACCTGCAGGTTGGGAGGTCCATGTCGGCTTTCGGCTCTTTTTGCTTGATCACAACAATGACAATTACTTGGTCCTCCAATGTCTCTGCTCTTACATCTACTTAATTTCTTTTTATACACATAACAAAGGAGAAAGAATCAAGTCTTCTTAATTACAATAACAGATACATCTACTGAAAAGGGAAGAAGATTCCATGCTATGAAGGTGGAATGGGGATTTGATCGATTCATGAGTCAAGAAGCTTTCAACAATCCAGAAAATGGGTATGTTGTAGATGACATGTGTGTCTTAGGAGCAGAGGTATATGTATGTCAAGAAAAGTTCCGAGGTAGAGAAGACTGTCTCTCCATGGTGAAAGACCCCATTAGCTATAAGCACACCTGGAAGATCGGCAAGTTCTCTGCTCTTACTGCAGATTGTGAAGACTCTCAGACCTTCATGGCAGCAGAACACAAATGGTACAATCACTCGCTTCCTTTTTTCAAACAGTGTAACTTAATATCTGTTATATACATAATGGTTATCCGTATGTATGTATAAACTTAAACAGGAAGATACAGGTATACCCCAAGGGCAAAGGGAGTGGTACAGGCAGCCATCTATCACTATATTTGGCATTGGCAGAACCAACCAGCCTTTCTCAGGGTTGTCAAATATATGCAGATTTTACAATGCGTATCCTTGATCAAGCTAATGCCAAACATTACATAGGCAAAGGTACTTAACAGCAGTAGAGTACTATAAAAGTTAATGATGTAAAAGTGTTGAAAAGATTAATGGATCATTATTATGTTGTCATCATGTATACTACTTTCGGTTGCAGCCAACTATTGGTTCAGTGGATCACAGACGTTTTGTGGATGGCCAAGATTTATATCAATTGGGTATTTCAGTTTGCCAGGAGCCGGTTTTCTGGTCAGAGACACTTGTGTTATAGAGGCTGAAGTCACTGTGCATGGGGCTACTACTAATAAGATTATGCTCTAATTAGTACAAAGAACTTGACCATGACACCAATTATTGTAGAGAGAATATTTTCTCCACTCTTTGGACAGACCAGATAGAAGAAAATTGAAGCCACAAGTCTCATTCTGACAATAATTCTAATGCTGACACATTCATCATGCCAATTTGGCATGCCATGCTAGTCCCAGTGTTCTTTCTCGTACTAGTTACGCAAATGAACTACTACAATTTGGTATTTAAGCCCATTATTTTCTTCTTGTATCTATTAGTATTTGTTTAAAGTGAGGAAAATGATGCAAGAGCGCCCTCTCCATTTCTGATGACGTAGGATAGTGCATTTCCTAGCGATCACTTTATTTCTTTCGAGGAAATTCTAGTATGGAAGGAAAAAGGAAGACCCTCAGATCTTAAAGTAGAATTAATCTAACGACATACTTTAAATGTTTTCTCTCAAATATTAAGTGAATTATTAAGTTTTACATAGGTTCTAGGCGAAATATCTAAATAGTCCATTAAAGTTGGCATGATACATCAGTTAGACATTTCATCTTCAGCCATGACCAGTTGAACACCTTTGATTGACAAAAGTGTGGCTTGTGTATACAAGATGCTGATGTCGCAAACCCATATGTATCACGTTGATTTTGAGGGCGTAAAACCTCTTTTTCAGCTAAATTTCTTCTTATTTTTCATACTTTCTCCCCTCCTCTCTCCCATGTGATCTTCATCCCAAAATCCCCCTCCCTACTCATCTTCCATAGAATCCTTCTTATAAAAAACTCAATTGTAGATATAATTAAGTAAATAAAAGTGTGCTCTCTAACATATCAAACTGTAAAATGAGATGGCCACACATTTCAGCACGGTATATAGAGCTAGCTTTTGCAATTGAGTTAGATCCAAGATCTCTTCTTAACATGGTATCGAAGTCAGTCCCCATCTCAATTATTGGTTTACCCGATTTAGGGTCTCATATTATATTGAGCACGCTCTAGATATCCAGTCTTGGATGTGCAGGGGAAACTAGAAATTTCACATCAGTTGTGTGATGGGTAGTTGGTTTCCTTATATGGTCTTCCGAAATTCCCACATCATGAGCCAGTTTTTGGCTTGAGTTAAATCGAAGGTCCATTTCTTAACAATTAAAATCAAAAAATAAGAACGTGTTAGGAACCAATTTCAAAGAAGGTACACATGTTTCCCTCAAACTTCTATTAACTTCAAACAATAGTTGTTTAGCCTCAAAGGAGAACTTTACAATGCGTCTCGCAGCTGTTACACTACTCAGAGGGAATTTCTTCTCCCTGGGAGAAGGTGTCTCCTCCATGTTATTTTTTAGAAGATGTATCTTCCATGTTAGTTTATTTTCGGGGGAGGAGGTGAATCTTCCATGTTCCAGTGGACGGTTTTCTTGTAGCTAATGAATTTCAGTTGCTTTTTGCAACCCAAACAATACTCTCACCCCAAAAAAACATAAGCTAATAAATGATAACAAAGAGAGAACTACTTACCAAGAAATCCATTACATTAAACATAGTAAAAGGCCCCAGAAACTTGAAGTACAGGGAGAGCAGAGCACAACCTGCTTGAACTTATAAAAAGTTTTTTCACATAACAGTTCAGTATCGGGAGAAAAGGACGGTCCTGATGCCAAAAGTTAGAAACCAATAATATAAACAGAAAACAAAATCTTCATTTCAATTTGATGTATACCAGAAATAATCATCAGTAATAAGTATTTAGTCATACCTGGGTCACCTCTTAACTTCATAAACTCAATGACAGTGGACAATTATTAGTTTCAGAAAAACAGCTAGATGATCTAGGCACTAAGTTATTTATAAAACAAACAAAAGATGTAGCTTGGATCATTGTTCAGAGATATTGCATACTTAGCTCTCAAATAGGCAGCAGCTCTAGCTTTTCCACATCATTGTAGCGATCATTGGAGCGAATGGCAAGAATCATGAGCTTTTCTTGTTCAAAATCATAAACTTTGTCTGTCATGCCTTCTTTCTCGTATGCAACAATCATAGTAGAGTTAGTCATGAGATCAGGTAGTCATTGCTTATCTTTCATTCGCTTGAAAACCCTCTCCATCTCCATTATGTCCTCGGCCTTTGCACACACATAAATAACATAATTGAATAAGGAAGTGTTTTCAGGGATCTCCAATTTCCCAGCTAACTGGACAGTGTTGATCACCTTATGAAAAAAGCCTGCATTGGCATATCCTCTGACGAGATAGCAAAAGGTCTTGGTGTCAGCTTTCATCCCTTTTGCACGCATTTGATCAAATGTGTATTCCATATGCTTTGCATCACCTGCATCTGAGAACGTCTCAATGACATTATTGTATGTCAATGACATTATTGTATGTTGATGTTGTCCATGGAAATGAGAGTTTACGCATGTACTCCATTACAGATGACATTTTATCATACATCGTTTTCTTCCCATAAGCACCAATGAGGATATTAAATGTCCGCGTTTCTGGCTCAATCCCAAAATTACGGAATTTTTCATACCATCTCTCATCTTTTCAATCAGCCCCTTGTTGCCAAATATGCTCAGGATAGTGTTCATAGTCCATACATCAGGTTTGCTGTCAGCACTCTCTAGCATCCCTAAAAGCACTTTCTCCATTTGTGCATACTTGCCTGCTCCACCATAACCACTCAAGACAATATTTTGGGTGACAGTGTTAGGAACTATGGAACGATCAGCCATTTGTTCATAAAGTGATTCAACCAAATCAAATCGGCTAGCTAGCGTCCACACATGCCTTGATTAATACACTGTAGGTGTAAACATCTGGCTGACAATGAGGTAGCTCAATCGTGGCATGAAGAAGAGAAAATGCTTTATCAAGTATGTTGCTTCTACTATAAGGACCAATAAAGGCCATATAGAGTTCTGAAGTGGGTTCCAGTCCCTCTTCAATCATTGAATCAAAAAGCTGTTGAGCCTGTTCTGGTTGCCCACATCTTCCAAGAAGAACAAGGAGCCTCATGTAAGTACCTTCTTTTGGTTGTTAAAAAGGTTGCTTCTTTAACATCTCAAATACCTAGACGTACAAAAATATAGCCTGACTCAATCCATATGCTTAAAAGTAGAAAAAGTAAATGACAGTTAAAGTTTCCACCCATTAATACACAATAAATTGGAAACTTGTGTCAATGCGAGACAAAGTATCAAGAGAATGCAGTCACTTACGGCTGGCAAACATCATTTATTAGCTCAAATAATTTCAATCCAAAACATCAAAAATTGAGCTGATAGTGATTAACGAGAAATTTATCAAAATATTTTCAAAAAACACATTTATTTTATTTGATTATAAAAAGTAATAATTTTATTAGATACTAAAAAAAGTCATTAGAACTTAGTATGAATCAGGCGGATTGGGTTATGCAATTTAGCCCATCATTAACTCAAGCAACTTTCAGCAGCTATCATTTATTAACTCAGTTCGTTCATTTTGATTCATTCATATTCAATGCAACTAGTGCATTTGTCACCTCTGCAGACGACACTAAAAACGAAAAGTAAATAAAATTAACTATCCTCCTAATTGAATGAGAAAAAGACCTGAAGGGCTTGTTGCCATTGCATTTTATCAATGCAATTAGTTTTGGGAACGTGCAACAAACTATATAAAATTTATAAAGACTCAACTCTTGGTGATAATAAGAAAGTACCTTGATTTTACTGTGTCCTATCAAGTTTATCCCTCGAGTTAATGTAACTTAAGAAATTTGACAAAAAATAATTATATTAAATAGCTTTAGAAAAACTTTATTTATAAGTACGAAGTATCATTACATGTTTATATCAGATGTCGAAAATTAAAAAAAATAAAATATTAATGAGTAATGAAGTACTATAAATGTAATTTATAGTAATAATAACATATTATAAAAAAACAACATTCAATAATTATATAGTAAAAAATCCATGAAATCTTTGCTTGAAGCAATAATAACATCGTATGGTATGCAAAATTTGTTACTTTATTATGTCTAAAGAGTTAAATAACATAATTGAACTGATAAAATAACAAACTAATGATGAAAATGTGTATACATGAATAATTGGACAATGCAATAAGAATCTCTATCCAACATTACAAGTACTATTAATTTATCAGAATCACACAAACATAAAAAAAATAATGATCGTAAATTTATAAAAAGTGAAATAAATTAGGAATGAAATAAATAATGAAAGTTAAAAGAGAAAACATTTGTAATATCAAATGAATTAACGTTAAAAATAATAAAATACACATGTCATCCTATGTGTTTCTCGAAAACCGTATCACATTAACTGTCACGACCCAATTTATGATCACGATCGGCGCTAAGGGGGAGAATCCCAAAGCAAGCCTTGATGAAAATCTATGGAAAATCAGACAGAGTTTTCTCTGTTTTTGGGCCTATCCAATTTTTCCTGTCTCAGAAATCAGCAATACAACTAAATAACATCTCCAAATCAAGATATAATATCTATTATCAATCTATTCGCCATACAATAATATGAGATGAATACGAATTCATCTCCAAAAAATGGAAAGAAGGTATAAAACTAGTCACACGTCTATAATAATGAAAGAATACTCATTACTCAAATAAAGGAATGACTATGGAGCAACACTAAGAGTTCAAGAAAGGTCCATAACAATGAATAACTTGATGTCGCGCGAACAAGTGCTGGCTCACCATGGATTTGCCAACTTGCTAGTTTTAGTTAACAAATTCCTCGCCAATGTCACTTGTGCTCTCCGTAAAAATTTAGCAGGGAGTGAGATGCTAACTCAATGAGTAATAACACTTAACCACGACTATTTTAATGAGAGACAAGTCAGAAAACATGCTAGTATGATAATCAAAATCATGAAATAAATTCCTTTTTCTGAACAAAAAAAATGATAACTATTCAATCTTATTTGTCTCTTGTAAGTAAAATCAATGTAAACATATAGTAATAAACTTAGCAAAACATTTTCATATCAAATCTTATATTTGGGAAGTTTCTAAGGATGAATCATGTAATCGGTGTGGCCCCTCATAAAGGAGTCAAATATTCATATCAATAGATCCCTTCTCGAGGGATATCGATAATGGTATGCTAGTTCTACCTTCCCAATAGCAAGGGCTATATCGATAATCTGTAAATACAAGGTGCACCAGGTCTAGCAAACCCGTCGTTATCTACGGGATCCATCAAGATCTACTCCCACATATACTTTTTCTTTATAAACAGTAGAAGCATTTCCAAAATTGTACAAGGTATTTAAGTTCTTATCGAATCATATTATACAAACTTTAAAGAAAAACACATGTCAAATACTACTTTTCAAGAAAATGTTAAATCCTTTCGATAATGGTAATCATGTCTCAGTTCTAAATAAACATGTCTCATAAAAGCAAGTTCATCTCAAATAACAATTTCGGTATCATATCAAGTAAAAGACTTGTCCCACATGCAAATTAAAATACACGGTAATATATTCACTTTATAAATCACGTATAAATCATGAAAGTTAGAAAATACAAATTGTGGTAAGATTACTACTCATAGTACACATGTTGAAGTACAAAACTCATCACTCAAGCAATCTGTATGACTTCCTTCGATCAATCTATAATCACATTATATCGATCTCGAGTTAGTTTCCTCATTAAGGCTAATACTTAAGATAAAAGATTTTTCCAACCCTTTTGGACTTCCTATTTGTCCATCGACTTGCTAAATTACAATTATCCGAGTCATGAGTAATTTCAATGATGCACAATCCGCTAACTTCATCCAATTTATGCAACTTATTCATCTACCTTTGTCTCCAAATTACACCTTACTATCTAAATCACTACCTCTGGTAGTACAATTGCAGCACCCAAAATAGATAACCTAGATTAAAAATCACTCATGGTAAAGCTACTAGGATCAAGGTAAACTTGTACAGGAAGTAAAAGATTTACGTCAAATCCATGAAAAGGAACCCTTTTCTCTTTCTGTGTATGACCCCTTGCTTCTCACTTCCTCTCTTTCTTCTCTATATCTATATATTCAAATTGCTCTCTTTTTTTATATTTTTTTATTGCACGTTGATGTCCCAACCCCTAATGTGACGACCCCCTCTTTGGGCCCATATATTCGGGTATTGTCTATACCAGGGTCAGCTAATTCGCACCTTAGTCCCTCTTCACGCTGCAGTGCTACGGGGTATCGAACCCGGAACCTCTGGCTCCTTTACATACCACCTTAGGGGATCTCCTTTCACCAATTGAGCTTGTCACGACCCAAGTCTAGGGCCTAGACATGCACAGCGAATGAGACACCCGGAAGTACCTCACCCAAGCCTCTTAGCATTCATTAATCATTTCATTGGTAATGATAAACAAATCAAGCGAAAAAAAAGGGATGTAGGTATTAAGGGGCTTCACATTTAATAAGAACATAACATCTTTTTCTATGTCCAACCATACCTTCTACATTAAAAACTTGGCAGGAGCTAAGACATGTCCCTAGCTCACCCTCCAAATAAGTATCAAGAATTGTCTTAATAAAAGTCTTAATGTTCTACATAACATAAGCTTAGAAAAAAAAGGATGTTGTTCCCAAAACATGGGAACTCACCATAAACAATGTTCAACCTAATCCGAGCTAGCCACGTGAAGGTCGAGGAGCGACGTCGGTCCCTACATGGTGATATCATGTAGGCCCAATTATGCGTTAGTACTTTGAATGTACTAAGTATGTGAGTATGCTATGAAATGAAGAACATAAGAGAGACATGAGTAAGCAATATGCATAAGTGAATGCATGCATTAGACATCATCATATGAAGCCTTAAAACAGTCATTTTGTGGGGAAGTGACCATAACCGACATTTAAGACCATGCGAGCGATTATATGGAATTCAACACAACCCCCTACGTTGGAAAGTGGAGACTACTTGTCGGGTAGAACTTCATTCAGTTTACATTCAATTATTTAACATTTGGTGGCTACAAAAGTTTAGCCGACAAGGGCTCCTATGGTGGCACATAGTTAATGCAACATGAGACTTTACTTAAGGACTCCTTAGGTCGAGTCGCCATCTACATGATACATTCGGTGCTAGGTCAATCCCACGGAATAACATTTATATATCATAATAACATAAGCATTGTATAACTTTAGACATCAAATCATCATCGGTGGAATAGCTCATTAAAAACTTTGGTTTATAATATCATCATGACTACCATGCCCTATTTACCGTTCTACGAATGAATCTTGATTTATAAGAAAATTAGGTCTACAATCAGTGATGGTATTCCGGGTACCATGCTAATCGAACCTTCCATTTTGGAAAAATGTTCAAAAGTATTGACAGCTTATAGGGATGTCATACATGTCATATCATAACCTTAAACATTTCATTTGATTCAATGTGAGAATTGTCCTTTTCACATTGAAACCTTACTTTGGCTAAGAAGCCCTTTCATCAATCAATCATTTCATAAAGACTCCCCTTCATAAGCATTTACTTCATAACATTCCTTTGGAGTCAAACTTCATTTCAACTTTGCTTTGTCATAAGAACCTAGGTGGGTTCATTTCATAAAGACCTTCAAATACATTTAAAGAGTACTTGTATGCATGAGAGTGATATAAATGCATCAAATCAAACATCTTAAAAACAAAACAACCCATCATATGCACTTTAAAACTACCTTTCAAACCTTCATATAAGAATCTTGATAAAACATCCATTTTATTTAAATAAGAATCAACATAAGTCAATATAGGTAAATAAACTTCAAATATTCAAGAATCTATGCATTTGGAATCGTAGTATAAAAATCCATAAAAACTCATCACTTGAAATTAAGAGTCAATATACATATATATCAATAGGAGTAAATAAACTTAAAATATACCATAATCTATATATTTGGAACCATCATGTAAAATCCCATAAGATTTCATCATTTAAAATTAAAATACTAAGTTGAGAAAGCATTTGGGCTCCATGGGTGGAATAACCCATGGATGAAAACCCACATACCTTGAGGAGTCAACTCTTGAATGAAAAACTTGAAAAAAAATGAAAGCTTGATCTTCTTGGAGTGAAATCCTAGAATCTTTCATGGAGATGGAGGAAGAAAGATTGAGAGGAACTTGAGAGGTTAGGATTTTTTTGTTCTTAGAGTGTGAGTGAGAGTGAATGAGTGTAGAAAGACTTAGGGGTCTCTTAGATAGGTGAAATATACCTTTAAAACGACCTCATTTTGGGTTAAACACAGAAAAAGACTAAAATGCCCCTCAAAATTTGGAAAACGGGCTCAAAACTCTGCAGGCTCTATAGTGGCGCGCCAAACCAAAGGCCAAACTACTGCAGCTAGTTTTGAGCGCTATAGTGGCGCCGGGCGCCACTCTAGCGCCAGGCCTGAAATCTCTACAGTGATAGTTTATAGTAAAATGATCATAACTTTTTATTCCGAACTTGGAATGAGGCAACTTGGTGGCTTTGGAAAAAGGACTCAAAGACCTTTAATGTGATAGTCATGGAACACCTAATTAGTTATAGAATAGGAGATATTTGCGTTTGAATTTTGACCCTATTTCAGACTCATACGAAAACTTAGCCGATGGAAATTTTTTGGACTTGGCTTGGTGTTAGAGATCTGTTATGACCCTAAAACACATCTAATACAGTTCAAATACTTAGGAATTGATCCTAACTCATATATACAACAAGAAGTCATCGAGTTTGATCCTATACACATATGAAGAATGGTTCGAGTTTTGGTGTAGACATATTTGGGGTGTTACACCTAATCTCTGCTCTTTTCATTTCTTTTTTCCTTTGTAGCAGCATTACTGCCTTTTCTATTTTGGGCTTTTAGCCCAATTACTTTCTTTCTTTCTTTTTTATTTCTTTTTTCTAATAAAAAAAGTAAAAAAATACACAAAATAGACCAAAACTGAAAGTAATTATGCAAAGTTGTCCCTTCCCAATAATTTCAGAAAATACCCTTTGCTCCAAAATAAATACCCGAGATACACCTTTTTTAACACATAGCATTAATTGCAATGTCATATTTTAAAACCTTTTGTAGCATTAAATGCAATATCATATTTTGAGACCTTTTTTTTTGGTTTCCCATAGGATATCCAGTACCCACATTGGAGTCCAATTATATTTGGATTCGCGTCGTGTAGGTCCCCATTCGGGGGGAAGCACTCCATAACAAGGATTATTCCATATTCAGAGCTCA
Organism: Solanum dulcamara; assembly: GCF_947179165.1. Lineage (NCBI taxonomy): Eukaryota > Viridiplantae > Streptophyta > Magnoliopsida > Solanales > Solanaceae > Solanum > Solanum dulcamara. The sequence continues at coordinate 40,370,564 of NC_077240.1, read as the reverse complement.
AATCCGAGATCTCTGGTTCAGGGAGAAGCAGCCCCATCCACTACACCACATCCTTTAGTTTTGTTTCTTTTCTTTTATTTAAATATAAGAATATATATAGTAGATAATTATTTTTTGACTAATAAAAATATTTTAGAAGTCAAATAATTATACTACAATAAAAAGTTATTAATAATAATATTTTTTTCATTTTATCCTTTATTAGAGATATCATTTGATAATATTTTTATTATTTGTTTGTTTCTTTCTTCTTTTTTTACTTTTTTTGTTAGTTTATCTTTTTTATTTATTTATTTTTTCTTTCTTTTTATATTTTTTTCCTTTTAAAGAAAAATAAATAAATACAAAAATTTAAAATACTAACTAACTACTTTCAGATTAATAAAAATAAAATAATTAACTAAATAACTAGACTACAATAATAAATAAATAAATAAGAAAATACAGAATCATGTGATTTTGGGTCTGCATAAACTACATACAACAATTAATATTTTTTTAAAAAAAATATAGAATTATGTGACCATCGTCGCTGCACTTTTCCTCCTACAATATTCGGTATCTGAATTCTTTGGTTTTCGTGCTTAATGATACCATGCTAGTATATGATATGTTGTGATGGTATCATTGAGAAATGAGTTGGTTGTAGATGAATAGTTATAGAAAACCTTAATGATACATTTGTAGTATATGAATATATGAAAACAATCCTTAATGATACCATGTCAGTATGTGTATGTTGTGATGGTATCATTCTATATAGTATCATCAAGAAATGAGTTAATTGTACATGAATGTTTGTAGGAAACCTTAATGATTCCAATATATTGTTACGGTATCATTAATGAATGTGCAGTTTTGTAAATGAATGAAGGAAGGAAATCTTAGTGCTACCACAACAATATATTCATATACTGTGATGATATCACACATGATTTGAGGAGTGTTACCAATATATGAAATAGTCATTAATGATACCATGTCGGTATATAATATATTGTGATGGTATCATTGAGAAATTATGAGTTCCTCCCTTAAAGGACTTCTCATTAATCAATAATACCATATTATTATATATAATATATTGGTATCATTGAGGAATGAGTTGGTTGTACATTAATGAATGTAAGAAACCTTAATGATACCATAACAGTATATTATATCATTAATGAGTGGGTAGTTTTATGAATGAATGAAGCATTAGTGCTACTACAATATTATATTCATATTCTGTGATGGTATCATACATGATCTAAGGAGTGTTATCAATATATGAAATAGTCCTTAATGATACTATATCAGTATATGATATGTTGTGATGGTATCATTGAGAAATATGAGTTCTCCCTTGAAGGACTGTATTGGCATCATTGAGGAATGATTTGATTGTACATGAATGAAGTGTAGAAAACCTTAATGATACCATAACAATATATGTATATACTTTCGTGGTATCATTAATCAATGAGTAATATTATAAATGAATGGAGGAAAAAAACATTAGTGCTACCACAACAATATATTCACATACTCTAGTGGTATCATACATGTAATTGAGGAGTTTTACTGATTATATGAAACAATCCTTAATAATACATGTCATCATATGATGGTATCATGGAGGTGTCGCTAAATAAAATTTAGAAATAAAAAAGAAAAAGAAAATTAACTGAAAGAAAAAATAAAAAATAAAATATATAATAACCAAAAAATGAAATTAATTGTGCTGAAAAAAATAAAGAATATTATGATTTGAGAAAAAAAATGAATGAAAAAGAAAGAAAAACAATAAAGAATAAAGAAATAATCAGGAAAAAAGAAGAAAAGAAAAGGAATATATAATAAAAAATTAAAAAATAAAGAAAAAATATATTAAAAATAAAAAATAAAAGGAACTAATAAATTACAAAAAAGGGAAAAAGGAGAAAAATAAAAGTAGGAAAAAAAAGAAATAGAGAAATAAACGAATAAAGAAATATATGAGGAAAAAGAAAAAAATAAAAAGAAGAAAAGGAGTATATAAAATAAAAATTAAGTATGCATTAGATTATGGTGTAAAAAGAAAACAAAGAATAAAATAATTTGAAAAAAATAAAGGAACAAAAATGTATTAAAAATAAAAAAAGAAACGAGAAGAAAAGAAGTTGAGAAAAAATGAATGTATAAAGAAATAAATGAGAAAAAGAAAAAAAAGCAAGTATATGAAATAAATGTGTATAAATCAGATTATGATGTGAAAAGAAATCATGAATAAAATAATGTTAAAAAAATTTAAATGAACAAAGAAACATAAAAAGAAAAAAGAAGTAGAGAAATAAAAAACAAATGAATTGAAAATGAGCTAAATAGCTAAAGCTACAAGGAAATGGGTATTTATTGTAATTAGTTAGGGGCATAAATGTAAATGGGTATATGTTTGTAATTGATTTGCTTTTATGGGGCATATGCTTAATTTTTCCTAAAAAAAAACTAAATGACATATGTGACCTTATTTTAGTATGGGATACTACATTCTCCCCATCTTATGAAATTCGGTCCCCGAATTTAAAATAAGTATGTACCTTCAGACTGAAGCAAATGAGGATACTTGACTCACATATCATTTTTCGACTTCCAGGTAGCTTCTTCAAGCATGTGGTTTCTTCACATGACTTTCATGGACACAATTTCCTTTGCATGTAGCCTTCTTACTTGTTTGTCAACAATAGCCATTGATTTCTTTTCATACGTTAAGTTCTCATCATTCTGTATAGTCAATTCTTCAAGCACGTGAGACGAGTCTGATATATATTTATTTAACATAGAAACATGGAACACTGGGTGAATGAAAGACATCTCATGAGGAAGTGCCAAACAATACACCACTTTTCCTATCCAATCAAGTATCTCATGTGGTCCTACATATCTCGAGCTTAAACTTACCTCTTTTCCCAAATCGCATCATATTTTTCATAATGGAAACTCATAGAAAAACTTTGTCCCGAATTGTGAACACTAAATCTCTTCTCTTCTTATCTGCATAAGACTTTTGTCTATTTTGAGTTGTGAGCAATCTATGTCAAATCATCTGGACCTTGCACATAGCTTCTTGTGCCAAGTATGGTCCCAAACCGTTAGCCTCTCAAACTTCGAACCACCCTATAGGAGAAGGACATAGCCTACAATACAAAGCTTTATATGGTGCCATCCTAATACTTGACTGAAATCTATTGTTGTAGGTAAATTCAGCGAAGACAACTAAGCATTCCAACTACCTCCAAAAGTAAGAATGCAAGCTCTCAACATATCCTTTAAGATTTATACAGTACGCCGTCTGTCTACGGATGAAATGTCGTACTAAGATCTATTTGTGTATCCAATATTTCTTGAAAAGCTTCTCAAAATCACGAAGTAGTCAGCAAATATGATGGACGCTATCTTAAAATATTATCCCTTGATTTTGGGCTTATGATAACCAACCAAAAAAAATTCAATACCTGAGAATTATGCGGCTTCATGTAATGATCAAATAGTCATTTATACGAGGCAATCGTTACTTATTGCACAACATTACATTATTCAACTTTTAGGAGTCAATATATATTTTCAAGTACCTGGCCCCTTTGTTTCTTCCACAAAGGTATTTGTGTACAATTGGGTTATGTAAAGTCTTTTTTAATAGGTTTGTAAAGTATATCATAACTCTCTCAACACCATTGGTGACATTTGATAGGGAGGTATCAATATGGGCTAGGTGTCTGTGCCAAATCATTATCGAAAATATATTCCCATATAGACGGGATTCGTAAAAAATCCATAAGAATTACATCATCTAATTCTCTCGCTAATGGTGTTTTTGCAGTTAGATATATGATCTATTGCATTCCTTACCATAGATAAGATATCATACCATTTCCTTTATAATATATAAGAAGCATAACATTTTCTTCACAGATCGCTAAGGTGCCATGATTAAGGTTAAAACATTACTCGTTTATGTAATTCCCTTTTTTTTCTTCTTCTTTTGAAAAACAAATGGGCTCACTGGTTGTTTCAAACAAATATCTTCTCATGACAATTCATATTATTCTAGGAGGAAAATAATCCATTCATATGCAATGACATATCAATTAAACCATATAAATACAATCTGATTAGTTATGCTATTCCTTCTTTCAACTCAAACCTGTCCATCCTTGTATACATGTCCAGCAAAAAGTATATATATTTTCCTCAGGAGTAGCAATCAGTAAAAGTATTGCTCAATGTCTTAAGCATTCAGATTTTCCAACTCTTTGACTCGTACTAGATTCATAGGAAAAAATTCTTAGTTTTTGGCCTTCTCGAATGACTATTTGATTGGTCACTTATCACATATGTATTTCCAATCTTTTAGGAATGTCAACTACCTCAGAGTAGGTTAAATTCTTCATATGTAGGGTTGCTTAAAATCTAACCAACCCTCACTTTAAAATATTTCATTAGATAATTAGCAGGATGGGGTCATATTTCAGTTCAATCCATCATTTGAATAAAGTTCTTAAACACCTCATCAAGTTGCACATTTTCAACTGTCAAGAAAGAAACAATCCATAATAACTTAGTAGATCTCCTTAAGTCGATGGTATTCTCCTATTGGTATCCCGAACAATACAATACCATACCATGTATTTTGTCATGATCATTAATCTGTAAGCTGCCACATCTATAGTACTCTTGTTGGAACATGCTAGAGCTCGTAAAACTTTAAGCATAACACTCAAGAATCTTCACCAAAAACCTTTAAGGATCTTTGAGTTGTTAGAACTTACAAACTTGGGAGGCTTCATCTTTAGAAACTCTCAAGTATACCTTAAAAAAATACAAATCTAAATTCTTGTAGCTACCTGAAGCTGGTCTTGGGCTCTATTCGTTGCCTAACTCTATTCATTATATCCATTAATATCTCTGGCTGGATACGGGAACATAAGTTTCTTAACAGGTAACACTCTCATGTTGCTAAAGTGGCAGAGTAGTGCTCTCTCCAGAAAAGAGATATATTACATGTCCCATAGGTGCACGAAAATCTCTCACAGTAGCATAAGACCTCTTTCTTGACCTTTCCAACTACTTTTGTTAGCTTCCCTTAATTGGAAGAGGAGGGTGTTTATAAGGTGGCTCTTGATTCCTTCGAGCCTTTGGAATATTCTTATTATAGGATGAATAAGTACAAGACATGTGATAGAAAGATAAACAATGTGAGATTCATCTAGTTGGCCCTATTAATCGCATACATTAGGCAGAATGCGAAAGAAAGGCTGACACATCCTATCACACTCTCATAGAATCACAATTATAGAAATGGCTGGCAACATAATCATTACTGTGATTCTACTACTAACGTGTACTCCATAAGTCATTGAATAACCTAAGCTCTGATATCAACTTTGTCACGATCTAATTTAGGATCATGATCAGTGCTAAGGGGAAGAATCCCAAAGAAAGCTTTGATGGAAATCTATAGAAAATCGGACAGAGTTTTCACTGTTTTTAGGCCTATCTAATTTTTTCTATCTCAGAAATCAGCACACAACTAAATAACATCTCCAAATCAAGACATAATATCTATTATCAAATCTATTCGCCACACAATAATACGAATTCATCTCCAAAAAATGGAAAGAAAGTTTAAATCTAGTCACACATCTATAATAATGAAAGAATACTCATGACTCAAATAAAGGAATGACTATGGAGCAACTCTAAGAGTTCAAGAAAGGTCCATAACAATTAATAACTTGATGTCGCGCGAACAAGTGTTGGCTCACCATGGATTTGCCAACTTGCTAGCTTTAGTTAAAAAATTCCTTGCGAATGTCAGTCGTGTTCTCTGTATAAATTTAGTGGGGAGTGAGACGCTAACTCAGTGATTAATAAAATTTAACCACAACTGTTTTAATGAGAGACAACTCAGAAACATGCTAGTATGATAATCAAAATCATGAAATAAAAACCTTTTCAGAAAGAAAAAAAAATATAACAATATTTAATCATATTTGTCTCCTGTAAGCAAAATCAATGTAAACATATAGTAATAAACTCAGCAAAACACTTTCATATCAAAACTTAAAGGAGTCAAATATTTATATCAGTAGATCCCTTCTCGAGGAATATCGGTAACGGTATGCTAGTTCTACATTCCCACTAGCGAGGGCTATATCGATAATCTGTAAATACAAGGTGCACCAGGTTTAATGAACTCGCCATTAGCTACGGGATCCATTAGGGTGTACTCCCATTTATACTTTTTCTTTATAAATAGTAGAAGCATTTCTAAAATAGTACAAGCCATTTGAGTTCTTATCGAATTATATTATATAAAATTTAACAAAAAACACATGCCCAATACTATTTTTCAAGAAAATATGAAATCTATTTGATAATGGTAATCATGTCTCAGTTTTCAATAAACATGACTTATAAAAGCAAGTTCATCTCAAATAACCATTTCGGTATCATATCAAGTAAAAGACTTGTCCCACATGCAAATTAAAATACACGGTAATATATTCACTTTATAAATCACGTATAAATCATGAAAGTTAGAAAATACAAATTGTGGTAAGATTACTACTCATAGTACACATGTTGAAGTACAAAACTCATCACTCAAGCAATCTGTATGACTTCCTTCGATCAATCTATAATCACATTATATCGATCTTGAGTTAGTTTTCTAATTAAGGTTAATACTTAAGATAAGGATTTTTCCAACCCCTTTGGACTTCCTATTTTTCCATCAACTTGTTAAATTATAATTATCCAAGTCACGAGTAATTTCACTGATGCACAATCCCCTAAGAGCCGTTTGGATGAGCTTAAAAAAAGTAACACTTTTATGTATGAAGTGCTTTTAGAACTTTGAAGTGTTGAAAGTTATTTTTATAAATAAGCAGTTAAGAGTTTGGATAAAAGTACTTACGTTGAAAATAAGTGTTTGACTTTTAGAGTTAAAAAAATAAAAAGGGTAGTTTGAGAATTTAGTTAAAATATAAGGAATATAAAAGTAATTTCCATGATCAAACAAAATAAACAAAATGACTGTAAGCCCTTAGAAAAAAAAATTAAAAATCCTAAATTTTCATTTTTGACTGAGTTTAAGAAATTTATGGCTTAAAGTGAACATCCAAACGGGCTCTAACTTCATCCAATTTATGCAACTTATTCATCTACCTTTGTCTCCAAATTACACCTTACTGTCTAAATATTTGCCTCTGGTAGTACAATTGCAGCACCCAAAATAGATAACCTAGATTAAGAATCACTCAAGGAAAGTCTACTAGGATCAAGATAAAGTTGTACAGTTAGTAAAAGATTTACCTCAAATCCGTTAAAATCTGATGAACCCTTTTCTCTTTCTGTGTATGACCCCTTGCTTCTCACTTCCTCTCTCTCTTCTCTATCTCTATCTACTCAAATTGCTCTTTTTTTCCCTATATTTTGTTGCTGCACGTTGATGTCCCAACCCCTAATCCCTACTCTTTTCTTTTCTTTTCTTTTTTCCTTAGTAGCAGCATTGCTCCCCTTTCTGTTTTGGGCTTTTAGCCCAATTACTTTCTTTCTTTCTTTTTTTATTTCTTTTTCTAATTACAAAAAACTAAATGACATATGTGACCTTGTTTTAGTATGGGATATTACATTAACACTCCCCTCTATTCTTCCTTCCCCTTCATTATCCCTCGCAAAAATATGGCTTTCCTCCCTTGTCCTTTGAAATATATCAAATAACTGAGAAAGTCCTCATATTCAATAACATCAAAAAGGGTCTAATTAATGCCATTTTCCAGATCTTTAGTGACAAATTTAGTCCCAAAAATGTCCTTCCAATACCCCTAACTAATGATGTCTAACTTTCCCATGGAAATTATAAAGCAAATACCAAGAATGAGAGGATATCGTGTCTCATTGGTCACTCCAAAATAATCTAACACATGAAACTACTACTCATAAATCTTATGTGGGATACATGAACCTTTTTAAATATATCAATATGAAAAAAATGAACAATAAATAAAAATTTACATTACATAAGAAATTTAAGATGATGAAACACAAAGTATAGTGGACTAACATTTTCTATTCAATTTATAAAGGAAGAAATTGTGTACATGAAAGATTGTGAATAAATGTGTTTAATGGTAGTAGCTAAAAGGTTAAATAATTGAAGTCATTAAGAAGTGGAAAATAATAAGTTGTAACATCTAACCATATATTTGGCTTAGTTTAATTATCATTATTGATTTAATTTTAAAAGTTAGTAAAAGTATTTTTAATTAGAAAAATAGTTTCATAATCCAACTTTGAACCTAAAATCTTTCCACTTTTAATAATATATGATATGAAAGAGCTTCAGGAAAAATATTGACCCAAGGATTGGCGATATTTTTTCTATCAATTTTTTTCTTAATAGGGGTCCTCCTCCCCTTCTTGTTGTTTAGGTGGGAAATAGAAACTTCAAAGAAATTGTCACGCCCCGAGAGGGTACCCTAGGTGTGGCCAGCACTTGAAGGTCATTGCTGGTCCCCAAGCAAACCACCCGGTCCAATCACACAATCATTCATCAATATTCTAACAACAAAAGACTCAACTCATTAAGAAAAACTACTCATAAGATAAGGTCAAGGGCCAACAATCTTTTCAATCAAAATAACAAGACTAGTATGAATGAAACTATCCAAAATACAAATCCAACCGAGTACATCAACAATCCAGTCTATGAAGCCTCTATCAACTGTCTAAAATGGTGTCAATGACAGATTCATAGCTATCTTAAATCAAATAAAGAAAACTAACTGAAAAGTTAGAAAGATAAATGTGGTATCCTCCGAAAGTAGGAGGACTCACCAATCAACTAAATACGAATAGATCCTCATTGATGCACCTATTGATGATCTCTAGTATCTGTCTCTACATCATAAAATGATGCAGACCCAAATGGACGTCAATACATGAAATGTACGAGAATATAATATAGCATAATGAAACATACATAAAGGTAGAATCGGATCAGTTTAGGGACCTCATCGGAAAGGTGAATAGCTCAATCAAGATGTTCTAAGTCTAAAAAAGAATGAGAGTTAGACAGAGACCAATCAGGTATAATCCAATCCAATCAGAGTACTATTAAGACCTATGTGAGAGTTTCTCTTATTCGACAACCATAACTTATGAGCTAGTGATAGTACAACAAGACGACGTTGTTTCCACATCCATTCAATACTTTTCCAGGGTAAGAATGAATCAACCATTCATGGATCCAAAACCAATCAAGTCCTATCATGTTATGACAATAAATTAGGAAATATCCGACTTAAAGGTTTAATCATCTCCTATGTTTGATAAAGTAGTTATTGGGTTCGAGTTATTACTTACTCTTACCCAATTCAGTGTTCGATATTCCTCCTAAAACTCAAAGATCATAAGACAATCAATCCAATCAAATCAAATCAATATGTCTCAAATGGACTCTTATCAGTTCATCAATTCTATCAACTCATTCCTTTCAACCAATTAATTTCCCAATCATTCTCAATCATCTATTTTAAGAGAAGTTTAGACAGTCATTTATGAAAATATTCAGTTGAAACCAATCAATTAGGTTCAATTACAAAAATATAAAGGACTATCAATGTGATCAACACTATCATCATACTTATATCACAATCACATTCATACATTCAAATATTCAAGGCTCTAGCCTCAATCCTTAAGCATATGCATTCAAAATCCATCAACATTCTATTAGAGCTCATGAAGAAATTAGTTCAAGGAATTAATTCATAGAAAAGCATGAATCTATTTATAATTAGTAAGATATGTAGATTTGTAAGAAAAGAATTCTCAAAAACACAATTATGGGGTCTAAATCCATTCACAACCAATCTATCACAATCATGGGCACATGAAAGAACAAAATCCATATTTTGGTTCAGCCTTACTATAATGACCATGACCTTGAGGGTCATTTTTTGGAAATTTATGCAAAATTAATATTTTACCCCTATTATTAGTACCTCCGAGTGTTATTTGTTCTATTTTAGTGGTTGAATGTGTTAAAATCTTAATATTTAGTAAATTGGGAAAATTATTGAGTTTTATAAAGTTAAGAGGTGAAAAAGTAATTTTTGGTACCAATTGGAGTTATGGGTCTCAAGGGATTTCGTCAGTTCTATTAGCTCCAAAATGTGGAAATTGGTCTAGAGGAGTCGTCGAAATCATATTTGGGGTTGATATGTGAATTTGAGGTCTCAAGTTGGAAAGTTAGTTTTAAATGAGTTAGTTTAACTTTGGTTAACAAATCGAGTTCGGAGACTTGTATTGGATTTCTGATGATTCCAATGGTTTTGGAGGGTGATTCTAACGTTAGAAATCACTTTTTTGTTATTATTAGAGGTTTCAAGGGTATTTAAGGTATTTTGAGTGTCGAAACTAGTTTAGTTGCAACTTAGCGGGTTCTGGGTCAAGGAGACCTTGAATTCAAATACCAATAATTCTATTGAGTTTAGAATATAGAATTTAGTAGGAGTGCATATAAGGTTTGTATATACGTGATTCTGAAAGATTTTCGAGGGTCCAACTGAGAGCAATTTTAGACTTGGAAAAAATTGCAAATTCTGATTTTCTGGTGCAGCACATTTCCTTCATCGCGATCGCGATGAGAGCTCATGAGATCACAAAGGGTCATGCTTCACAATCGAGAAGGGGTCTTCGCGATCGGGAAGGGTAATATCTTTGTGCTTTGCGATCACGAGGTTTAGTGATCATGATCATGATATGTAAAAATGACTTGAACAGTGTTCGACTTCGGGGAAAACCCTCATATCCTCTATTGTTGAGTCTTTGGAGCTTTGAGAGGCGATTTGAGAAGAAGTTTTCGAGTAAAGTCATTGGGTAAGTAATTTTTAACCTAAAACCTTCCTTTTCCATTAATTATTTGATGATTTTAACTCCGAAATTTTAGTTTCAAACTCCAAAACTTCTTGGTTCATCCCTAATTCGAATTTAAGGAAATTGGTGATTCCTAACTCATTTAGTACTCTATTTTTATGGTTTTTTCAACCATGAGTTCTTTATTACTTGTAGAACGTGACTTGATAATAAAATTTCAGATTTGGTCTTTTCAAAATTAATCAATTTTTGGACTGTTTTACCCTCAGTTTTGAAACCTATTGATATGGGTATCATTGGACTCTTTGTGACATTTATGTTTCATTCTTGATATTTGATTTTCAATTCGGATGTTGAATTCAAGGATCTTCTATCTGGTAGAAGTGTTCCAGTGCAATTTCAAAAATTAAGGTAGGTTTGGCTATCCTTCTTGGGGCTGAGTTGGGGTAATTAGTCAATTCTTTGTTGTAGACTTTGAGATGAGGGTTGTAGTATAATTTGGGACTGTTAATTACTTTGAGATGCCCGTGTGGGGGCTTATTTGTGTTGTGTAGCCCATATGGGGGCCTTATTTGCTATCTTATCTGCTTTGAGAGTATGTGATTCATGATTTACCTTTGAGAGAGGCGTGAGGAGACTATTTGACTTATAATGCTCACTTGAGGGGTTGAGTTGGGGGCTTTGAGCATATTTGAGTACTGAGATATTTTTAAAAAAGGGTGAACACTTAATTTGAGGTATTTCCTTTCCATTATTATCTATTGAGGTTCAATATCATGTTTAGGTTAAGTTTTGAGAACTTTGAACCTTGTATTACATGTCGAGTTTAATATTGCCTCCATGTCTTTTATGTTGTGAATGTATCCATCCTCATTCATGTTATAATTGATCATTGGAGAGTTGAGAACTATGAAAATTCTTTTTGAGAAGTAAAACTTGACACCTTTAAACCCTTCTAACTTGAGTCCCTGACCGGGGTACTTTTACGGTAAAGTAGTGGATACATTGTGATCCCTTGACCACAAGTAGGTGGCGAGAGAAAGGGATATTAGTATCATGAGTCCTTGGCCACAAGCTAGGTGGTGAGGTAGTTGATACTTTGAGATTGTGACAAAGTATATGGTCTGTGAGACCCCATGGGTCCTACTTGGTAGAACATTTTGACAGGTGTATGCGATAGGTTGTGCGACAACCTTGATCCCACCGCACCATCAAATAATTACATCATTATAATGCATTGCATTGCATTGATACCTGTGGTATTTGCCTTATTTGTTTAATTGTGATATTGAACTGTATTTTTGTATTTACCTTAATCGCACCATTCTATATAAATTGGAGTCAACGTAGCCAGAGTGAGACTTTTTTGCGTGCAGATGGAAGAATTTCTTAGTTTATTTTATCATTTTTTATTAATTCCTTATACTCAGTCAGTTAAACCTACTAAGTACACATGGATTATATTTACCCCTACTTTTGAGTCCATTTTTAATGTAGATACTACCTAGGGTGTCCAGCGCAGTAGTTGATTCTAGCAGATATATCATCATCAGATCAGTGGTGAGATCTCGAGATCCAGATCGCCTCTAGTCCATCTTTCATTTACAGTCTTTTCTATATTCAGAGATTTAAACTGTGTATTCACACTCAGATTTGTATTTAGATGCTCTTAAGCTTATGATACCAGGTTTTTGGATATTTTCGTTTCTTTCTTTTTATTGCGTTAATTGGTGGCCTGACTTCTTTTTGGGAGTCTCGTAAGGTTTTACTTTTAGGCTTATAGATCAGGATGGGGTTTGTATTTAGATGCTCTTAAACTTGATGGTTATTGCATTAAATTGAAGAGTTTTTCTATGAATTATCCTATTTTGATCTCTAGGGTTCATGATGTAAATTATGAGTATTTTCAATTATACTTTCAATGGATATTATCTATATGAATTATGTATGGGCTGATATAAAGTTTATGATCATGCATGATTTCAAATCAATTTCATGATTTTCAAATAAAATGATCATGCATTCATATTTTGCCCTAAATTCCAAGTATGAATTATGATTATATATTTCAATTATGATCATTGCTTATAAGTATGTTTCAAATTATTATTTTCATGCAAGTTATGAAAAATGTGACTGAGGGCCCTATGTGGTGACCTAAGGCCTAACGATACGAATTATGCAAATATGATTGTAATGATGAAGGACAATTCTCACATTACAAGTATGTTATGAAGATGAGCTACTCTATGATTTCAAACCTATGATCATGACTATGATATATGAAATTATGATTTCTATGCTATGTATGTATTTGTGGGATTTGACTTAGCAAAGAGTGCACTTGAGGAAGGGGTCCTACCAAAAGCCCTAGTAGCAACTTCATGTCTTATAAACTACTTGCCACCATAGGTTACCTTCATGGCCTCGCTAGTGGATCCAAATATTGTGTATATATGACCCACCTAGCGGGGTAGAGTCTACCTTGGAAAGTAGATTCCGCATTTTTTTCATTGTATGGGGAGACAACGGGATTCCATGTTATAGCTCGCATGGTATTATTATCGATTATAGTTCCTATCCTACATATGTATGATCTCTTATGTATGCTATGATTTTTAATTATGCCTTTTTAAATGCTTTGGTCAACATAATTTTTCTCATGACTTTACTTATTTCATCTTATCATGTGTTTTACTTGACCATTATATTCCACGATTTACATTGCATGTCACGCCCTCATACTTAGTATATTCCAGCGTACTAATACATACTTTTTGCCTATATTGTCTTATAATGTAGGGGTTGAGGTTGAAGATCACACTCGTCTACGTGGCTAGTTAAACTTTCCTATCAAGCGGTGTTGTGGTGAGTCCTTATTTATCGGGGACTAGTTATCGAGTTGGCTATTATTTTAAAGACTTTTTGCTATGTTTCATGTTGAGGGTGAGCTAGGGACATGTCTTATCCCCCGCCCATACTCATGTGTAGAGGCATCTAGTTGGATAAATATTTCGAGTCTATGTTGTTATGTGACATTCTTTAATTTTAATTTATAGTTTAGACTCTTTTATTATGTTTCTCCTTTTGCTTTACCCTATGTATACTTATGATATGTGCAAGAGGCTTGATTGGAGTCCTTCATAGTTTTAATCGCCGTGTTACGACTAGGCCCTAGGTCGGGTCATGACAAAGATACACCAATTTCAATTGTTGGGCTGATTCATAGGTTACCCAAGGTGGAGCTTATGGAGCTCGAGATAGGGTCGTGGTGGTTCTCAGGGTAGTAATGGTGATTTGAGACTATGCTATGCTATATTGGGTAGATCTGGGTAGAGGCTTCTGATGTGGTGATCATATGTATCGTCTCAATTTAGCATCCCTCTGTTTTGGTGTTATTGGATCCCAGTCTACTTATTCTTATGTTTTAATTTATTTTTCCGCGGATGTCGATTATATGTGTGAGCCTCTTGCAGTACCTCTTGTGTCTCTATCCCAGTAGGCGAGTCTTTAGTGGTGGATAGGGTGTACCAGGATTATTAGCGATATTTATGGGTAGAGAGACTCGGGTAGACTTGACCTTATTATATATGCTTGATTTTGATATGATATTGGGTATCGATGGGTTGTCTCCCTATCATGCGATTCCGATTGCTATGCCAATACTGTGACCTTAGCTCATCCTGGTTTGCATTGGTTAGTAAGTATGGGTAATTCGAGTACCTATCCAACGGGAGTGATATATTATATTCATGCTCGTTGTATGTTGGAGAAAGGTTGCTTGTCTTATTTGGCCCATGTTCGTGACATTACTAAGGAATCATCTCCTTTGGAGACCACAAGAGTGGTGAGAAAGCTCATGAGTTTAATTCCTATAGAATTGTCAGGTGTTCCTCCGGACCGTGATATGGACTTTGTGATTGACATGGAGCCAGGCGCCAACCCATTTCTATTTCTCCTTAGTGGATGGGTTCGATCGAGTTAAAGGAATTGAAGGAACAATTGAAAGATTTATTGAAGAAAGGGTTTATTCGACCTAGTATTTTATTGTGGGGTGCCCCATTATTGTTTGTGAAAGAGAAGTGTGGTACTTTGAAGATGTGTATTGACTATCGATAATTGAGCAAAGTTAAAATCAAGAGAAAATATCTTCTTTCTCGTATGGATAATCTATTTGACCAACTCCAGGATGCGTTAGTGTTTTCTAAAATTGACTTAAGGGTAGTGTTTTAGAGATTAAGAGAGTAGAAGTTATATGCAAAGTTCTCTAGGTGTGAGTTTTGGCTTGAGTCTTGGCATTCTTGGGTCATCTGGTGAC
Organism: Solanum dulcamara; assembly: GCF_947179165.1. Lineage (NCBI taxonomy): Eukaryota > Viridiplantae > Streptophyta > Magnoliopsida > Solanales > Solanaceae > Solanum > Solanum dulcamara. Next base: position 40,355,341 of record NC_077240.1, on the reverse strand, counting down.
CAAGGATGGTATTATGGTCGATCCGACCAAGGTTACAGCGGTTCGTGATTGAGTTAGGCCTATTTTGGCTACCGAGATTCTGAGTTTTATTGGGTAGGCAGGCTATTATCGTCATTTTGTTCAGCGTTTCTCTTCTATTGCAGTCCCATTGTGTCATGACCCGACCTAGGTCCTAATCGTAACATGGAGATTGAAACTCCAAAGGGCTCCAACCAAGCCTCTTGTACATATCATAAGCATACATAAGGTAAAATAAAAGCACAAACATCATAAGAGAGTCTAAACTGTGAATAGTAAATAAAGAAATGTCAAATGATAATATAGACTCGAAACATTTGTCCAACTAGAAGCCTCTACTCATGAATATGAGTGGGGGATAAGACATGTCCCTAGCTCACCCTCAATATGAAACATAGAAAAGGTCTTTGAAAACAATGACTACTCGGTAACTAGTCCCCGCTAAATGAGGACTCACCACAACCGCTTGATATGAAATCTTAACTAGCCACGTAGATGAATGTGATCTTCAACCTCAACCCCTACATTATGAGACAATGTAGGAAAAAACTATGCATTAGTACGTTGGAATATACTAAGTATGTGGGCGTGACATGCAACATAAATCATGGAGTGCAATGGTCAAGTAAATTACATGGTAAGATGAGATAAGTAAAGTCATGAGAAAATCATATTGACCCAAGCATTCATAAAGCAAAATTTTAAAAAAATCATAGCATACATAAGAGATCATACATATGAGAGATAGGAATCATAACCGACAATAAGACCATGCAAGATATAACATGGAATTCTGTTGTCTCCTCATACAACGAAGAAAAAGGGAAATCTACTTGCCAAGGTAGACTCTACCCCGCTAGGCGGGTCATACATATGCTATATGTGGATCCACTAGCTAGGCCAAAAGGCAATCCTACGGTGGCACATAGTTATGAGATGAGAGACTTTATATAAGGACCCCGTACTTCGAGCCCCCACTTCAAGTCCCTATTTGGTGCGAAGTCAAATCCCACGGAATACATAAATAGCATAGAAATCGAAATTTCATATATTATAGTCGTGATCATAGGTTTGAAATAATAGAGTAGCTCATTTTCATAACATACTTGTAATGTGAGAATTGTCATTTCATCATTACAATCATATTTACATAGACATAATTCATACTTCGAGATTCATGATCATAGCTTATACTTGAAATTAGGGTAAGACATGAATGCATGATCAATTAACTTGAAAATCATGAAATTGAATTGAAATCATGCATGATCATAAACTTTATATCAGCCCATACATAATTCATGTAGATAGTATCAATAAGAAGTATAATTGAAAATACTCATAACTACGTCATGAACCTTAGAAATCAAAATAGGAGTATTCATAGAAAAACTCTTTAATTTAATGCGATAATTATCAATTTATATCAAAATAGACTCGTGATCATACTTTGAATCATAATTCATGCAATAGGAATAGAGATCATAAAACCCATAAAATACCATACTTTAATTTGATAGAAAATCTTGAAGAATTGATTGGGTTTCATGGATGAAAGGATCTATGAATCAATACCCACATACCTTAAGTGAGAACACCAATTAATTTGGAAGAACTTAAGAGTTTTGATGGAGAGCTTGAGTGAATTTACTTGAAGTCTTTAATGGAGTCCTTGAGAGTCTTTTGTAAAGAAAGAAATATTTGAGTAGGTGAATTGTAGTAGAATGGCTAGAATTAGAGGTTTAGGTTAATTTATAGAGTTGAATTAGGTCCTAAAAAGTCTAGGTTTATTGGTTAATAATTTGAGGAAAATCTAAAATGCCCTTACTAAAAATCCAATTCGGCCAGAAAACCCTTGCCAGGTCCATGACGCGGACTTGTCGCGGATCTTTTTGTTTTGTGCAATTTTTTGAGAAATCTATCTTTCGATCTACGAGTCCTAAAAATCCACCAAAACTATTTTCCCGCGGTTTTTGACCCCCCTGATCTATATTCCAAACTCGGATTTTCCAAAAAGATTAAGGATGATGCATTACTTGAGCGGCCTATTCCCATGGCATTCTTAAGGCACTTATGAGCATTTTGAGAGATGTTACAATATCTCCCCCTTGGGAACATTCTCCTCAAATGAGATTCTACTAATATAGGAAGGACATAGAAAAAGAACTAACAACCCAACATAAACATGAGGACACTTCGAAAAATGCATAGAACCTGTAAACTTCATACTTAACATAAAACATAGTCTTTGAGAAAATCATTTTCATTAATCATGCATGCATATGAATGACATATGAAACTGAAACATAGGAGTTTAATCGATTGATCATTAAACAACTTAGTACCTTTAGGCTTGAGTGGAAGGAAAGAGATCGGATAATGCTTCATCATGTCTGATTTTGCATCCCACGTAGCACTCTCTACGTATTGATTCCTCTGTAACATTTTCACTGATGCAATGTCTTTGTTTCTCAACCTCTTTACTTGCCGTTCTAAAATCTCAATCGGGACATCTTCATAAGTCAAATTCTCTTCAATACTTACATTCTCCTTTGGCATAATAGAATTTGGATCACCCACAAACTTCCTTAACATTGACACATGAAATACCGGATGAACCAAAGCCAACTCAAGTGGAAAGTCTAACTCATATGCTACCTGGCCAATGCGGTTCAATATCCTATAAGGTCCTATATATCTAGGTCTCAGCTTCCCTTTCTTACCAAACCGCATTACCCCTTTCATATGTGAAATCTTTAAATACACCATATCATCCACATCAAATTCAAGCTCTCTCTTCCTAGTGTCCGAATAGGACTTTTGATGACTTTATGCCATTTTCAATCTTTCTCTTATGAGCCTTACTTTCTCCATTGTATAAATTACCAAATATGGACCAATTAATGCCATCTCACCTAATTTAAACCACCCCACCGGAGACCTATATCTTCTCCCATACAAGGCTTCAAAAGGAGCCATTTGGATACTAGAGTGATAACTATTATTGTAGGCAAACTCAATCAATGGAAAATGGTCATTCCAACTTCCTCTAAGATCAATCACATATTCCCTTAACATATCCTCCAAGGTTTGAATTGTTCATTTGGCTTGTCCATCGGTTTGAGGATGGAAAGAGGTACTTAGCTTGACTTTAGTACCAAGACCTTTCTGAAATGACTTCCAAAAATGTGAACTAAATTGAGTACCTCTATTTTATATAATCGACAAAGGAACACCATGAAGTTTCACAAGTTCGCAAATGTATAACCTAGCATAGTCTTTGGCACCATAAGAAGTCTTCACATATAGAAAATATGTCGATTTGGTCATTCAGTCCACAATGACCCCAATAGAATCATGTTGTCTCCTAGTACGAGGCAAACCCCTGACAAAGGCCATATTCATATCTTCCCACTTCCATGTAGGAATTTTGATTTCCTGAGCTAAACCTCTCGGCCTTTGATGCTCAACCTTCACTTGTTGATAATTAGAACACTTATCCATGAACTCCGCTATGTCCTTCTTCATGTCATTCCACCAATACACTTTCCTCAAGTCACGATACATCTTGGTGGATCCCGGATAAATTGAATATCGAGAACTATGAGCCTCATTCAATATCAACTCTCTTAATCCATCATCATTTGGAATACACAAATGACCTTGGTAACGTAGTACCCCATCTTCTCCTAGGGAGAAAGTCTCAACAGATTTTTTGGCAACCAACTTCTTTAATTCAATCAAAATTGAATCATCGTCTTGTTTGGCCTCAGCGTCTGCCGCAAGAGATGATTTCTAACTATTATGCATAAGAACGACTGCATCATTGGAATCAACCAAACGTACACCTAAACGTGCCAATCTATGGAAATCTTTAACCAATTCCCTTTTATCTTCCTTACCATGTGCAACACTACCCATAGATAACTGACTAAGGGCATCGGCTATAATATTTGCCTTACCCGGATGGTACAATACGCTCATGTTATAATCTTTTAGGAGTTCAAGCCACCTCTTTTGCCTAAGGTTCAAGTCTCTTTGACTAAACACATATTATAAGCTTTTGAGGTCGGTAAACATACACCATGGACCTTATAAAGATAATGGTGCCAAATTTTCAATGCAAACACGACCTTTGCGAGTTCAAGATCATGGGTTGGATAGTTCCTTTCATGCACCTTAAGTTGTCTAGAGGCATAGGCTATAACCTTACCGTGTTGCATCAAGACACAACCCAAATATACATGCAAAGCATCACAATAAACAACAAACTTATCTGAACCTTTAATAAATGTCAAAATAAGAGCCGATGTAAGATGATCCTTCAATATTTGAAAATTTTTCTCACATTCTGTCGACCATTGGAATTTTGCATTCTTTTGTGTCAACTTATTTAAAGTCAAAGCAATAGATGAGAACCCTTCAACAAACCTTTTGTAGTATTCGACAAAGCCCAAAAAACTTCTAATATCCGAAGGAGATAATGGTCTAGGCCAATTCTTAACCTCCTCCATCTTCTTTGGATCTACTTTAATCCCATCACCGGACACCACATGGCCAAGAAATAAAACCTCCTTTAGTCAAAATTCCTACTTATTAAATTTAGCAAATAATTATTTTTCTCTCAATGTTTGCAGCACAATCCTCAAGTGACCCATATGATCTTCCTCATTTCGAGAATAAATCAAAATATCATTAATGAACACTACTACAAACATGTCCAAATATTGCTTGAAAATATGATTCATCAAATCCATAAATACAGCGGGAGCATTAGTCAAAGCAAATGACACTACTACAAATTCAAAATGACCATACCTTGTCTGAAAAGTCATTTTGGGAATATCACACCCCCTCAAGTCCACTCGGTGCTAAGTCAAATCCCATAGAATACATACATAGCATAGAAATCAAAATTTCATATAATGTAATCATGATCATAGGTTTGAAATAATAGAGTAGCTCATTTTCATAACATACTTGTAATGTGAGAATTGTCATTTCATCATTACAATCATACTTACATAGACATAATTCATACTTCGAGATTCATGATCATAGCTTATACTTGAAATTAGGGTAAGAAATGAATGCATGATCAATTGACTTGAAAATCATGAAATTGAATTGAAATCATGCATGATCATAAACTTTATATCAACCCATACATAATTCATGTAGATAATATCAATAGGAAGTATAATTGAAAATACTCATAACTACGTCACGAACCTTAGTAGTCAAAATAGGAGTATTCATGGAAAAACTCTTTAATTTAATGCGATAATCATCAATTTATATCAAAATAGACTCGTGATCATACTTTTTTTTATGGGAACAGACCCTACACGAGGCTCCCACCTCTCGTGCACAGTCAGGGGTTGAGCATCACCCCCAAGCCTTAACATATATAAATAAAGTAAAAATACAAGTAGGGGGACATAAACCTTACCTCCGATCCTATGGTGGTTCATAAGTCGGCTAACCTATTAAGGTCGGCTAACTCATCCCCGATACAAAAAGGAGACTAACTATAACTAGAAAGCAGTAAACCTATGAGAGGACTCCTCCCGGTACAAATCGACTAAGAAAGCATAAATGAGGGAGACTCTCCAATTTGTCTTATGGTTGACTTTGGTCAACATTCTTGAAAAATGCGCTTGGGTGAAATTTCAAACAACGCGATTAGTTCCAAAATATTGAGTTTGTTCTAGAATGACCCTTCATTCGCTTCTTGAGGCTTTTGGTCCAATCCTAAGCCCCATTGCAGAATTAGGCTCAAAATGGCACTTAGAACCCACTTTCATTCATAATGACCGTGTATAGAAATTTTGATTGCTTCATTGAGTCCGAAATGTCAAATTTAGTGGGGTAGCATATGTCATTTGCATGCATAAGATTCCAAACAAATTTTGAGCACTCTATCGGAATATTTGAACTTGCTAAAAATCAGTATTTCAGTTGGTATTTGGTGCAGACAAACTTGTTCTTCATGATCGCGGGCCCTTGGCCACTTTCGCGGAGGTCTGGGAATTGGCCCTCTGCATTCACGGGGTCTGGACAGCATTCGTGGAGGTTTGTCTCTTTTACCTTCATGTTCGCGGGACTCTAGCCATGTTTGCAAAGGCCAGCCTTGCTGACCTCTGCATTCGCGAGCCACTTAGGCTGTATTCGCAAAAGTCAAAACCTTGCCTCACACGAACTCAGCCTCATTTCATATTTTCAAATATCGATTTCTCCTCCAATTCTCAACTAAATTTGATGATCCAAGGGCCTAAGTTCAAGAAAATTGTGTGGGGAATCCATTGGTAAGATCAGAAACCTTTTTAGGAGCTTCCTATAAGGCAAATTTGCTAACTTATTTGCTGCCTTTATCATTTTCGGGTTGGAATTTTAATAAATTTTTGGAGGATTGTTTCTTTGTCATTTTAGCTCTTTTTTTAGTGATTCTTAAGGCTAGATTGTGGGTTTTACTGCAAGGAACATCGTAGTATGCTTGGTTTGGGTCGTGGGAGCTTCGGTTTTGATAAAGTACGGGTTATGGATGTTGCCATATTCGTTCTTTTAGCTTGAAATATGGGGATTTTGTTGCATGCTCGTTTAGTGTTGTTTCCCAACCCTGGACTGTGTTACAATTCTATTTTTGAGCTTGGGGATCTATTTTGGACTAGTTTTTGGGGTCAATTCCAAAATTCTGAATATGGGTCCCATATTTCTCTTTTTAGACCTCGAAATTGGTCCATCTTCAAAAATTAAGAATTTAGTGTCTAAATGAACATAATGATGTTGTGATTTTGTTTTTGATAGTGTGATGGCGTTTTAAAGCCGTTCAAAAAGAAAAAGCTCCAGCGAAGTGGTTTGGAGCGCGTGTGTTTAGCCTACAGGTAGGCTACGACTTTCTTTTTTTAGATTGAGCTGAAATGTGTGAACTCATGTTGAGATAGATGGAATTTGGGTTGGGTAATTTATTTTTATATCTTAGGTGTTAGAAAACATGTTTTAGGTTTTTATCAGGTTTTTTTGGGTAATTGGAAGCTTGTGACCATTTTCGTTAATTGTTAGTGTTGCAAGATGAGTTGAATGCTTATATTGTTGGTACTGTGGAGCATCTTGACTTTAGTATAGGTTGTGAAACTTGCTTTAAATGTCCCAACATTGATCCGTGGGATTAGATCCTTGTAGAATAGCATAGCGAACTAGTGTCTGGTAGTTGGGCCTTATCTAGGTGGTAACTCTGCTCTTTTTTATGAACTTATCCATAACTCCCTATGATTGTGACTTTTGAGATGCATTGGCGATATTATACTTTGTGATCATTTTGTCTCGCTCCGGTTTAAGATATGGTGATATATCAGTTAAATTATTGGAAGGATATTCTCGAAATTACTAGCATCTAGTTGGAGAGAAGAATGATCGACACCCTCGAATAAATTATCTGTGAGCATCTGGGTCCCAGTCCTAGCCTCCGTTCTGAGATTCCATCGATGAGCATCCGGGTCCCAATCCCATCCTCTATCATCTTGCTAGTAAGGTAAGCATCCAGGCTCCCATCATAGCCTCGACCGTGCCTATGTATTCGGACAAGCATCCGAGTTCCAGGCCCATCCTTGACCACATTGACATTTTAGGCAAGCATTCGGTTCCAACTCCGGCCTTTACCATATTGATAGCTCGGGCTTGCATCTGGGTAGCTATTCCCGACATCGATTCCTATATCATCCCTTGCTCATCGATTCTTGTAGATTCTTGTTTCGAAAATGACATGGTTCTCCATCTCTTGGCATCGTATATTCTTAATTCCTAGCCTTGGTAGTTGTACCTGTTTGTGTATCTGACGGGCTTATGGGGGTTCTGTCGGATTTCTATTTAAACTTGCGCATGAGTGTCCCAACTTATGGGGGCCCATTTGGGTATAGTTAGTAGTAGATTATCTTAGGTGGTGCCTTCTTCACTTTAAATGCTTATTGTGATTCCTATTTAGGCATATTGTTCTTTTTCATATTATTTTTACCTTTACTGCTTAGTCGGCCTATGATGCCGACTGGGTACCTATTGTCTTGGTACTTATACTACACTCTGCATCTACTTTTGTGATGTAGGACTGAGCACCAACTACCGTCATAGATAGATCAAGCCTATTGCCGTCAGCATTGGAGACCAGGGTGAGCACTTGATGTTTTGGGATTATTTCTGTCTCATTTAGTATGGATGACCTATCTTTTTCCTTTAGAGACTAGCCAGTTGTTGTATATATTATGGTCTACTTTTGGGACTTTTACATATCTTCTATTTTGTAGTAGCTCTGTACTTGGGACCTCCAGGTTCTGGGAGGGATCTTTAGTTGGGTATATATATGTGTTTTGGTTTGCGTCCACTTATCTATTATGTTTATCTTAAAATTTTCTATTCTTGCTTAGTTTCTTCCCTCAAACTCATTACATGTTGTTATGGGTTATGGGTTGGCTTACCTATTGGGAGTTATGGTAGGTGTCATCATGACCTGAGGAATCGGGTCGTGACATGTTCGTTCGGTAGAGTATTCGAGTGCGGTTTCAGTGATTGAGGTAGGTTTGGCTATTCTTGTTGGGGCTAAGTTGGGGTGATTAGTCAAATTCTATGTTGTAGACTTTGGGATGGGGTCGTACTGTAAAATGAGACTGTTAAATTACTTTACGATGCATGTGTGGGGGCTTATTGTGTGGTGTAGCCTATGTGGGGGACTTATTTGCTAACTTATCTGTTTTGAGCCTATCTGATTCATGACTTGCCTATGAGAGAGGCATGAGGAGACTACTTGATTTGAAATGTCCGCTTGAAGAGTTGTGTTGGAGGTTTTGGGCATACATGAGTATTGAAATATTGTAGAAAACGGATGAACACTTAATTTGAGGTATTTCCTTCCTATTACTGTCTAATGAGGGTGAATATTATGTGTAGGTAAAGTTTTGAGAACTTCAAACCTTGTATTACATATGTTGTGAATTCATTCATCCTCATTCATATTATCATTGATCATGGGAAAGTTGAGAACTGTAGAAAATTCTTTTTGAGAAAGAAAATGTGACATCTTTCTTATATCCTTGACCACGAATAGGTGGCAAGCAGAAGAGATATTAGTATCATGAGTTCTTGTCCACAAGCTAGGTGGTGAGGTAGTTGATACATTGAGATTATGATGAGGTATATGGTCTGCGAGCCCCCATGGGTCCTGCTTGGTCGCACATCTCGACAGGTGGATACGACAGGTTGTGTGACAGCCTTGATCCCACTATATCATCATATCATTGCATCATCATATTGCATTGCATTGCATTGATACTTGTGATACTTGACATATCTATTTAACTGTGATATTGAGCTATATTTATGTGTTTACTTTAATCGCGTCGTTCTATATAAATTGGCTGCAGCATAGCCGGAGTGAGACTTTTCTACGTGTAGGTGAAATCGTTCTTTAGTTTATTTTATAATTTTGATTAATTCTTTATATTCAGTCGATTAAAGCTATTGAGTATACGTGGATTGCACTAAACCCTACTTCTGTGTCCCTTTTTGATGAAGATCCTAGATAGGATATTCTGCGCGGAAGCTGCTCTCCCTCTCTTGCGGATATTTTACTATTCAGATTAGTGGTGACGTTTTGAGATTTGGACTGCCATTAGTTCTAGCGCTTATTTCTAGTCTTTACTATTATTTGAAGACTTATGATGTATATCAGATTCGATCATTGTATTAGATGCTCCTTACACTTATGACACCAGATTTTGGATATTTTATTTGATTCCAGCTTTGTTTTATTTTGTGGGTTGACTTTCCCTTTGGGAGTTTCGTATGAGTTTTACTTTTAGGCTTACACATCAGGTGGGGTTTTGGGATGTGTGTCATCATGATCTCGATTTTTGGGTCGTGATATTTTAACTCAATTTATTTAATTTCAAACCATTAAAATATATAGTCAAAATTGATTTTTAAGAAATTTGGTCAAAATATTTTAATTTTTATTTATATTTGATATATATTATAATCATAATAAATAATTTTATTAGGTATTAAAAATTTATAAAAAGAGAAAATAAAGTTATTATAACTTTGTAAAAATTAAACGGATTAGATTATGATCCATTACTTGACCCATTTTAATGAAGGAAAACTTACATAAATATACTATATTAAGAAAATATTTATCATTTATAAAAATAATATTTTTTCACTGAACACTTATAATATAATTTTAATACATATTATCGAGATTAATTTATAAAGCTCATATAATACAAGTTTTATTAATGAATAATGTATTTATCACACACTTTAATACACTTATAATACATTGTGTGAATTTTTTACCAAACAAGCATAATATATTTTAAAAGACTTATAATACATTTATATTGAATGAATAATTCACTTTTAATACATGACAGATGTATCACAATATTACTATGTATTACTATAGATGGTAATAAATAAAAAGTATAGCTAACATCAGTAATTGTTTATTAAAAATTATTCACCCAAGTATTTTTACTTTCATGAAACTCACTTTGACCCAAGCTAATTTGAGTTGGATTGAATCTTGATACGTTTGTTATATTGACCAATTTAACCCACTCAATTTTAATCAAATCCACCCAATTGTTGTCATGCCTACTATAAAGTATTTTACATTTTACTTAATTTTACAATTGCACTTCGTTCTTTTTAATAGTTATTCTTCCCCTATCAGATTTTTTTGCAATAATCATAATCCATAACAAAGTCTGCGTAGAAATCTAAATGGAAAGGAAATGAGCAGCAAGAAGTCCATACGAAAAAAAATTCAAAATCTATTTTCTTACAAGGATCTGAAAAAAAATGCACCTGATAAATTTTCTTTTATTCTGCCCACAAAATTTTGGAAGAATATATTATTGTTGATTGATGTACTTGAAAATGGAAAACATATAGGGTGTGTTTGGTTTGAAGAAAAAACATTCTTCGAAAAATATTTTACAATTTTCTCATGTTTGGTTAACTTAAATGTTTTGAAAAATATTTTCCAAATCAACTCATTTTCCTCAAATTTAAGAAAAATGACTTTCCTCCAAAATCTAACGAAACAACTTTCCAAAACTCCCATCTAGCCTCAAATTATAATATTTTTACTTACCCCAACTCTACCCCAACCCCCCTCCCAAAAAAAATTAAAAAATTATTTTTTAAATAATATTTCAAATTTAAAATTTTTTATCTTCTTTTCCCGACCACCTAACAACCCCCCCCCTCCACGCATACACAAAAAATTATTTTTGAATTTTTTAATTTTTTTTCATATTTTAGCCCACCCCTACCTCGACCCCCGCACAGTCCCACCCTCCCAACCATCCCAACAAAAAAAAGTTCAAAAAAATATTTTTGAAAAATATTTCAAATTTTAAAAATTTCAATTTGTTTTTTACCTCACCCACTACCATTCCCCCCCACCCCCACCCCCAAATAAAAAATTATTTTTTTTTTCAAATTTTGAATTTTTTTATTTTTTTCCCCACCCCCTATCAACCCCCCTCCCCCAAAATAAATTAAAAATTATTTTTGAAAAATATTTTAAATTTTGATAATTTTATTTTTTATCCCATCCCTTCCCCAACCCCCTCCCCCAACCAGACCCCGCTCTCCCAAAACAACTATAAAAAAATTATCTTTTTTTAAAAAAATAAATTTCAATTTGAAAGTTCAGTTTGGAGTTGGGTGTGATCGGATTTCAATTCGAAAGTTGGGGTCCAATCTAGATTTGGAAGTTGAATTTTGGGTCAGAAATTGAGTTAGGTCCCAATTTGAAAGTTGGATCTCGCATTGGATATCAGGATCGGGTCTTGGTTTGAAAGTTGGGTACCCATTCGAGTGTCAGGATTGGATTCTAAATTGGTCCACCATGTTCAGGTTTGGATGTTGGGATCAGGTACTGAATCGGGTCTCGGAGTTGAATTTTGAATAGGTTATCATGGTCAGGTCTTGATTCGAGTGTCGAGGTCGGGTCCTGAATCAATTACTGGGGTTGATTTCCAAGTTAGAAACTATTTTGCTAAAATAAATTTTTTTTCTCTAGCCAAAAATAAAAAATAATATTGTTTGAAAAATATTTTCATTCACCAACCAAACAATAAAAAATATTTTCCAAAAGATATCTTCTGTCCACCAACCAAACATGAGAAAATAAGTTAGAAACCAACTTATTTTTCAAGAAAATGCTTTTCATTTTCTATGTAAAACATTTTCCTTCAAACCAAACACACCCATAATCCTATTCTCTAGTTTGTATGCAGTGGCATCATGGAATATAAAAAAAAGCAGGAGAAAGAAAAGTAATATTAGAGATAGCAAGGGAATTCAACCGTTACAATTGGGAAACAGTAGTTTTAAATGGTGCAATTTTTTAATAGAGTAGATACATCGTTAAAAGGAGAGAAAACCTCAAAAAATTGAGAAAAAAAGAATAAGATAAATTAGACTACATGCTTGTGATGGAGTCACGTCACCGGGCTGAGGATTCTCTTTTATATAGATATATAGATATAGATTTTTTTCTAACCTACTTTTTATTTTACATATTTTTTTATTATAGATTATTAATGAATAAATAAATATTAAATAAAAAAATATAAGGTAAAAACGTGATCACACTAAATTGATTGCTACACAAATTAGATTTTTAGTCGTTACCTAACGTTGAATTTAATGACACGATACAATAAATTTAAATAACAATCAAAATAAAGCTTGTATTTAAATTAACAACACAATACAATAGGTACAAAATAAAATTGAATATTTGAAAAAGTAATGGTAATATTGGCACCCAATTAGTTGATCTTTCATTTCTTATTAATTATTACTCCCTCTGTTCATTTTTACTTGTCCAATATGAACTTTGCATGTTCTTTAAGAACTAATGATTGTGATGAGTATCTTACCATTATATTCACATTAACTGATGTTTAGTATTAGATCTTAAAAAATAATCTGAAATAAGTAATTATTATTAAAGGTAAAACATAAAAAAAGATTTATCTTTACTTGATATATTAAAAGTGAGAAACAAAAATAAAAATTTATTTTTGAAATAATGGACAAGTAAAATTGAATGGAGAAAATAATAAGTCTTTTTATCAACTTCCATATGTAATAATGTTTTTTAAGATAAAAAGAACAAGGCCGAAAATAACCCCTTTATATTTGGGTCTTGGTTCACATATTCCTTCAAGTATAAATAATTAGTGCACTTTTGATCCTCACCTAACGAAATTATTAAAAATTAATTGTCCTAACATATATACTCACTTTATAGAAAAGGGCACAATCCACCTCATTAATACTTATAATATTTTCCATTATTACACAATGAACACAAATTAAGAATTGATATTGACTGACCAGTAGAAGTGTTAGACCATTTTGTCATATTTAGCACTTGTCAAGAATTGATCAATTGATTGGTAGAAGTGCTATACCCTTTTGTCATATTTAGCACTTGCTGCAAAATCAACCTATTGTCACTGGAATTGAAAACTTTTGACATTCTCTAGCTCAATTCATCATCAATGACTTTGTTTGAAATTATTGAAGTAAATTATCATTTCTAGATGTTGATTCATTTTATTCAGCTATGAGTTTTCATTGTAAAAAGTAATCAACGACTAAATGATACATCAATTCAATTAGTAGGGGCATTTGATGCATATTATTTTTAATTTATCGTTATTGATAAATTGGTAAGTAGCGTCATATTCATAATTCATGCTATAATTTGATTGATTGTTATGTGTTTACAATGTAATATATATGCATTTTTTCTCTTTTTGAAAAAAGAATAAAATCTAATGATACTCTATATTTCATAAGAAAGTTCAAATAATTTCAAAACTAAACTTAGAAAAATACAGCTTTAGACCACAATATTCTTATAGAATAACTCAGCAGCTATTTCAAAAGAACATAAAGTAGGGGAAGCAATAAAGTTACCGTATTTTGAGAACCTATCAACCATTACCATGATTGACGCCTTGTCATTAACCCTTGGAAACCCTTTAATGAAATCCACCAAAATAGAAGCCGACGGATGCTCCGCAATAGGTAGAGGCTGAAGTAAACCAACTTTCTTTGTCACACCATGGGAGGGTACCCTAGACATGGCTGGCACTCGAAGACCATTGTTGTTCCTCAAGCGAACCACTTATTCCAATCACACATTCATTCAATCACATTCTATCAGTGGAAGACTCATCTCATTAAGCTTTCTATTCATAAATAAGGCTAAACGCCAACCATCTATCCAGTCAACAACTAGAAGAATGAAACTAGTCAGAATAAAATGAATCAACGTCATAAATACTCTAGTCTATGAAGCATCTATCAATAATCTAGGTAGTGCCAATGACAGTTTATGGCTACCTCAAATCAAGTGAAGAAAACTAAACTCATGCTAGAATGATAAATGGGGTATCCTTCGAAAGCAAGGAGGACTCACTAATAAGCTGAATATGGATAAACCCTCAATGATGCACCTGTTGATGATCTCTAGTACCTTTCTCTGCATCATAAAATGATACACGCCTAAATGGACGTCAGTACGTGGAATGTACGAATATGTAAAATGGCATAATGAAACATGCATCAGGGTAGAATCAAATCATCTCAGAAACTCAAATCAGAAGAATGAACAACTCAATCAAGATATCCTAAGTCTAAACAAGAATATGATTTAGATAAGACCAATCATGTACAATCTAATCAAATCCATTTCAATCTGACTCAGAGTACTATCAAGACCTATATGAGAATTTTTCTTATCCATCAACATCACTTATGAGCTAGTGATAGTATAAGCCAAAGTTGTTGCCACGTCTGTCCTTACCTTGCCAGGGTAAGAATGAATCAACAATCATGGATCCATAACTAATCAAGTTATATCATGTCAGAATAATAACTTAAAAAATATCTGACTTGAACGGTTTAATTCTCTCCTACATTTAGCAACGTAGTTATTGGGTTCAAGCTATTACTTACTCTTACCCAATTCGGTGGTCGATACTCCTCTCAAGACTCAAGCTTATAAGACAATCAATCCAAATCAAACCAAATCAGTAAGTCTCTTTTGGACTCTTTTCAACTCATTCGTTCTATCAAATTAGTTCTTTCAACCAATCAATCTCCCAATCATTCTCAATCATTTAGTTAAGAGAGATTTTAGACAATCATTTATGATAAAATTTAGGAGTATCAATACGTCAACACTGTCAATTCTATCATCGTTCTCATATTCCAATCACAATCATACATTCACAGTTCAAGACTCTAGATTTAATTCTAAAATACATACAATTAAATATCAATCGATATGCTACTAGGGTTTAAGTGAACAAGTAGTTCAAATCATATGTTCAAGGAATTCGTTCACAGAAAAGCATGAACTTATTAATAATCATTAAAACGTATAATTTTTTGGAAATAATTTCTCAAGAATGCATTAACGGGGACTCAATCCATTCACAATCATAGGCATATGGATGAACAAAATCCATGTTTTAGTCCAGCCTTACATACCTGGAACAAAGAGTAATCAAGAACTCAAAGATCCTTCTTGAAGAATTTGAACCATAGTCTTCTCCTCTTCTCAAATCCTCGCTCTCAAATAATCTAAGTGTTAATGAGAGTATTATACGTACAAAGTACTGATAAAGGACTTAAGTTATTACTAAAATGTCATGGTTTTAGTCTAAGAGGGGTGGGAAAAGAATAATTTACCCTCATTAAAAATCTAAAAACAGTCGCCTACGAGTCATCATTACGACTCGTAGAAACTTTTATGAGTCATAGTCCTCAATCATAGAAACTAGGCTGAAGAAAGGGTGGTCTATGACTCAGGTCTATGAGTCATCAAAGACTCGATAAGTCATAGACTCTCCTCGTCCTGCAGGTTTCTAAGAAGCCTGGAATAATGAGTCTCTGAAGTTCCCCTATGGGTCGTTTATACGACTTGTAAAAACTTCCACGACTTATCAACTTCCCTCGTAGATGTGTCCTCCCAATTCAAAAATTTGACTAAGTGATAGGTACTTCTACGAGTCATTTCTATGACTCGTAATCATCTCTACGGGTCATCCTATTGACTCGTAAAAAAAGTATCGAGTCTTGTATTTTTAGAATTAGGAAAAGGCTCTACGACTCGTTCTTACTAGTCATCAACATCCTTACAAGTCCTAAGGTGACTCATAATTCCTCTTCACACTTGATCAAACTTTTCCTCCTCGGTACCAAACCTACGAGTCTATCTTACGATCCGTAGAATATTCTACGAGTCGTAGGTTGACTCGTAATAACTGGTATAGTCCATTTTCCTCAACTTTTCTCATCATTGTCGAGCTTATTTTAGGTTAGGATAACACATGGTGTTATATCCTTCTTACTTTCAATCTTGTCTAGTTGACACACTAGACATGACTTTACATAGGACTCAATGCCATCTTTCATCCTAGTCTAGAAATAAGTTTGGGAAATCAATGACATCATCCTTTCAACACCCAAATGCGCAATATAAATTGTATCATATATCTCTTTTAGGAGTTTTCTTCGCATCTCATCACCTTCAGGAACAACGATTCTCTTCTTTTGAAATAAAGTAGATCGTCTTCGATCCAATATTGTCTAACTATGCCCTCTTTCACTTGATCCATCATTGACGATCCAATACTGTCTAACTGTACCCTTTTTCACTTGACCCATCAACTTAACATATAATGAATTGTATGCAGCACTAGCCTTAATCTTATCAAGAAAATCAGATTCAAGTCTAGTAATTGCATAAATAGTAGCAAATACCTCTGTCTGACTCAATACATTAGACACTTGGTTTTTCTTTCCTAGTTTATGTACCCACACAAAGTCATATTAAACCAATATCTCTTGCCATCTAGCTTGATTCAAACTCAAATTCTATAGAGATTTGAAGTATGTATTAGCCACATTGTCTGTCTTGACAACAAACTTTGTCTCAAGAAGATATAACCTCTATATTTGAAGACAATGGAGTACTGCCATCATTTCCTTTTCATGAGCAGAATACCTTTGCTCAAAAGAATTTAATTTTCTACTCTCAAATGCAATAGGATGTTCGCCCTGCACTAGTACACCACTAATAGCATAATCAGAGGCATCAGTCTGTACCTCAAACAAAAAATCAAAGTCAGGCAACAATAGTATCGGTCCAGATGTAATGACCTTCTTTAACGAGTTAAAAGCCTTCTCTTTTGGTTCTAACAAAGCCCATTTCACGTTCTTCTTAAAAAAACCATCAATGGGGCAGCCTATTTCAAATAGACTGCTATGAACTTTCTGTAATAGATTGTAAGTCCTTAAAATAATATCAGTTCATTAACCCCACTGGGTGCCTACCATGCTACAATTGCTTGAACCTTTTTAGGATCCATATGCACTTGATTTTCACTTACAAAATGGACTAGAAACTTTATTCGCGACTAGCAAACTCATATTTTTCCATCTTGATATAGATTTGGTTATCTCTAATTCGTTGCAATGCCTTTCTCAAATCCAGCAGATGATCTTCTAGAGTTCTTCTATATATGACTATATCGTCTAAGTAGACTACCTCAAAGTCATCAAGATACTCATAAAGTACATTATTCATTAAGTTGCAGAAAGTAGCCAGCGTATTAGTCAGCCCAAATGACATTACAAGAAATTCATAGCTACTATATCTAGTAACATAAGTGGTCTTTGGGTATCCCATCAGCTATGCAAACTTGCTAATAGCCAGATCTTAAATCTAAATTAGAAAAGCAACTAACCTTAGACAACCTATCCAGTAAGTCTTGAATCAACGACACATGATACATGTTCTTCACGGTCACCCTATCTAATGCCCTGTAGTCAACACACATCCTAAGATTGCCATATTGTTTCTTTTGAAGCAGGATGGGTGCACCAAATGGAGCCTTCAAAGGCTAAATCATTCCATCATCAAGCAACTCAAACAATTTCTTGCTAAGTTTAGTCAATTCCAATGGTGATATATGGTAAGAAGGTCATGCCAATGGCACTGATCTAGAAATTAGTTCAATCTTGTGATCAATTTTCCTCATTGGATATAACTCTTTAGGTAGTTTTAGAGGCATCACATCCTTGTACTCAGCCAACAACATTGCAATATCATCAGGAACATCAATCTGCACATTCGATTTCACATTAACTAAAGCATCAAGATAAGCAGGTTCACCCTTCTTCAAGCCTCTCTCAAAAGCCATAGCCGACAATAGTGTAACATTCTCAAAAATTTCTAATTCTCATAGAAGTAAATGGATTTTGAGAACTAGAGCTAGGAATTAAAGTACTCTAATGACTAGACTGAGCATCCATCAACTGTGTGAGCATAGAAATGGCTCCTCTAAACTCAGCCTCAGAAGTCATAGCAGGTTGGGCAGTTTGTGGAACCTCTTGAGTCTCATTCTTATTCTCATCCTCAGCTTCTTAGGCTCAGTTCCGAGTCTGCATTCCGAATGGTGGGGGCTTCTCGTTCTCGACAATATTTATTTGGCTCAAAATATATTTTGAAGGCATAATCTGAAATCGTGAAACACACTAATTAGAAAGATATTTCATAGAGTTAAGCTCTATAGCACGGACTGGAGTATGAAAGAAAAGAAATAATTCCTGAAGTCCTGTAGCCTCATTTTTATAGATATGGCACACTTCACACTAATAAGAAGGACTCTACTAGTCTCGACTTCATAGACATCTTAGGACTCTAGGCTATGATACCAAGTTTGTTATGCTCCGAGTCCATACCTTAGGTGTGGTCGACACTTAGAAACCACTGTTAGGTTCTAACAGAACCTTTAGTAAGGATGTGTATTGGTCGGTTTGATTCGATTTTAAGTATTATTAGTTCGGTTTATCGATTTTTGTTTTTTTTAATATGAGATATTTGTTATCAGTTTTTGGTTTATCAGTTTTTGGTTTTTAACGGTTTAGTTTTCGGTTTAACAAATAAGAAAATGCTTTGAAAAAAATATACGACTTCTCTAATAATTTTTGGAAATCTTGAACATTGCTGCAAAAAGGAAAAAGAGTTTCTTAAGGAAAATATTCAAATACTCATCAAATTTAATCTCAATTAGGATGAAATAATCTCCTAATTATTTATCATCAAAGTCGAATTTACTAGTGAGTCAAATTTTTAGAGAAAGTGGGTACGGAGAAGAGGAGAAATTAGAGAAGGGAGAAGAAGAGAAGTAAAAAAATGAGAGAAATCAAATTCACAATTCACAACCTAGTTGTCGCCTAACCTTTGTGGTCATTGTTGCAACTTAGAAACCATAGCCGTTCTTAGTTCTTTAGATTCTAGGTTTTGATGTTGTGAACCTAAAGCGACAAAGCCTAAGTGTGGACTATTTGGTAGTATGAAGTTGAATTGTGTAGGGCACTGATAGTATGATATAGTGATTATATATTCATATCAATATTTTTTTTTGATATTTATGTATGTGTAAATATTAAAATAGTAAATGATTATAGTCTTAATGGGTTATCAATTTACCCAATAACCTAATATTAAAAAACTAATAACGAATCAATAACCGAATAATTTTTTTATAAAACTATTAAATAACCGTTAACCCTATAACCCAAGAGCAATAAACCAATAATACTTTTTTTGGTTCTGTTTATCGGTAGGTTCAATTTTTGCACACCCCTAACCCTTAGCCTAGATAACTTACTAAGCGGAAGACTTAACTCATGAAATGTAACTTAGACGTGCACATGCACAGAATATAAGTAATTTCATCTCTAATAATAAATATCAAAATGCAAAAGTTTATATATTGAACAGATAATTTTAACATAACTTTGAAAATAAACTCAAACTCTTTCTGACTAGTTTAGGAAGCCTCTAAAACTGAATCTAAAATTGGTACCGAGATAGGCCCGCGACTACCTCAAACACTATTAATATAAAGACCAAAAGTAAAGAATTAAGAGTACCTCTGAATGCAAATAAGTCTCACCAAAATCTGGATGGAATCTGATCTTCAATGTTGCTCTTGTTGAGGATCTGTATCACCTGTGTTTGCATCATAAAATGATGCAGCTCCAAATAGTGCCAGTACATGGAATGTATGGTATGTAAAATAGTTGAAAGGAAACTTAATCAAGATGCTCAACTCAACTAAACTCAAAGAAATCAACTCTGAAAATAGTTCAACCCAATAACGCATGCAATGTATATAATACAATCCTTTAAAAGATATGATATAACAAATGCAATGCAGTATGAAAATAATATTTTTACTCTTGAAGAGTTTCTTTAATCGACAACCATCACTTATGAGAAACGTGATGATACAATGAACTGTTGTCATTACCACAATCATCTAGTACCTTGCCAGGGTAAGGGACGCAAATCATCTCATGGATCCAATAAAAATGCCTCTTTTGGAACTATAAGGATTCGCCCAAATGAATGGCATGATCCTATCCTACACTGGCTATGTAGTTTATGGGGTTCGAGTTGCTCTATACTCTTATCGAAAGTGGTGTTCAATACTACTCCCAAAATATATTTATTATACTCATATCTCAAGTGAGTGTATGTACTCAATTAACTTATTTAATTTCATTGGACTTTTCTCAAAAAGTCAACTCTTCTCAGCTCATCTCTTCTCTTTAAAATCGATATATTCTCAGCTCAATTATTACATTTAAAAGCGTAGTTTGACTTCTCAACTCAATCTCAAAAAATATATTTAAATGCATTAATACTCAACTCATTTAAACACACTAATGCTCATGCTCAAAATAATAATTAAGAGACTTCTCAAAACTCAATTCATGCTCAAACTCTTTCTCAATTAAGGATAAAGTAAATCATTTTTTAACTTGAACAATGTATAAAATAATTAATGCAAAAACTCAACTAGGGTTCATGTGAATGCAAACATGAACAAACATCTCAAGAACTCAACTTATGAGAATCATCAAAGTATATTTAAATATACAAGAACTCAATAAGAATTTATATAGATAACTCAAGAATTCAATTTATCGAAATTGAAACTCAAACTCAAAACTCAACTTGATTGAATGAAGATGTAGGGCACAAGGAAAAACTCGGCACAAGGTTTTGATTAGCCTTACATAGCTAGAATATCAATGATATAGACGAAACTCGAAGAAATTAGTTGAAATGTTTAAACCCTAGCTTCTCCTCTTCTCTCCAATTCTTGCTCTAAAATATATTCCAAGTGTTAATGAGAAAAAAGGCATGTTGGGTGATAAGGGACTAATTTTAGTCCCAGAACATCTTAATTTATTTTGGAAAAGATAGGAAAATACAATTTTACCCCTCATTAAATTTGACTCTGGGTCGTTAGGGTACTTCTACGGACCGTAGAAGTTCGATTGTAGAACCTTGGGTCCAAAAATAAGACTTTCTGGAACTGGGCTAGTTGGGTCTATGACCAACTTCTATGGGTCATAGACTATAGGATGACTCATAGAGGTCCACTCGTAGAACTCGACTAGGTATCGACTTAGAGTCTACGAACCATTTTCTATGGCTCGTACAATGTCTTATGGATCGGAGACCCTATTGTAGGTCCTAAGTGCACATTTTAGGCATTTGTCACTAGACCCTATGAATTGAATCTACGGGTAGTAGAGTGACTGAATTGCATGACGACTAATAAGAAACATTCGTAGAAAGGTCTTCAATAACTCAAATTTTGGCCA
This sequence comes from Solanum dulcamara, assembly GCF_947179165.1. Taxonomy (NCBI): domain Eukaryota; kingdom Viridiplantae; phylum Streptophyta; class Magnoliopsida; order Solanales; family Solanaceae; genus Solanum; species Solanum dulcamara. The sequence continues at coordinate 40,333,543 of NC_077240.1, read as the reverse complement.
AGTATAGAGGGGTTCCACGAGCCCATTCTACGGCTCGTAGAACACCCTACGGATAGTAGAGTGGGCATGGACATACTGATAATTCACTTTTTCTCAAGTTTTCTCTTGGTTCTCAAAATTTATCTAAGTTAAAATGGTACGTGCGGTTATAATGCTTCCAAAAACTATCTATAATAACCAGCTAAGCCCAATAAGATTCAAATATCTGAAAGAGATAAAGTTCTAGACCAATTCTTCATGGCCTCCATTTTCTTAGGATCAACTTGATGTCATGACCCAATCTCTAAGGTCGTAATGGCATCAACTAAAGCCGACGAGTAGGTAAGCCTAACTCTTAATCCTTAGATCGTAACCATAGGAAATGGCCTATCAAGCGGAAGATAAATAAATAAAGTGAAAAATAAGTAATAATGAGAAGAAAGAGAATAATTGAAACAACACAAAAAAACTACCCCAAGAACTGGCATCAGTCGGTAATCGAGCATCTAAATCAAAATACAAATACAAGGCTTTTCCAGGTACAATAAGAGTACAGGCAGTCTTCGAAGGCAAGTAAAGACTAGTCTTGGACTGTCATAGATGGAAATTGGAAACTCTGAATGCCAGTAGCTCACCAAATCTCTGAATCAAGTTACTCCGCACCAATCAGAATTAACGACAATAACCCATACTCTAATATGCAGAGCAGAAGTGTAGTATGAGTACCAAACGAATAGTACTCAGTAGTCATATGCCGACTAATCTCTACAGATAAAGTAAGTATAACTCACAAGTAATCAAGTAAATATAACGCAATCAACCAATTACGATCTAACATAAGGTAAAGCAGGAAATGAGAGTAAAAAGGTAGGATATATATAACTATAGAAGACAGAGCCAAAGAATGCACATGTACGAGCAAGCCACAACCTATTTATAGAAAGGAGCACTAAATGAGCCAACTAAACAAGGATGGAACCATTGTCTATCACAATTAATCACATATCAACTAAGAAACAAACCAACTGAGTCTAACAGGAAAAACCCCAACAACAACAAACTAAACTAAGACACCCTGCAACCCAACTACAAGTACAATAAGAGGTAAGAACAGGTAAAATAAGACAATAACCGATTGGAAACCCATACCCCCAAAAGGTACAAACAATAAAAAAAATACCCCCAACCCCCATAAAATTGGGGGACCACGCCATACAAGTATGCTAGTGATAGGCAATACTAATAAATGCAAGTCTATAGTAAAAAGAAGTGACATCATCGGTGGCTCTCAAAGATCAACAACAATAAGTGTATAGACCCACATCGGCCCACGACCTAGTAGGTGGGACCTATGCGACTCCCTCATCCAGTTCAGTAGTGCACTAGCCAGAGGGGCACATAGGGGACACGAGAAATTCGGATACACTACCTGGGCTTGAACCAAGTCTTACATAGACATATAGAATCTAGGTAGTGGTACAGAATAGCGAGTAGCCAAGCCGATGTAGAAAGGCCGACGTCGCACCGGATAATAAAGTACATGCTAAGGCATCCCGGATAAAGCCACATACAATAAGGCGATGCCGCGTTGGATAATCAATAAAACTAAGTGCACCCTCGATGTCTCTAAAACTTTTAGTACAAAAGAAGCACATCCTCGATGCCTCGTAGATCTCAAAACTAGTATCCAATATCTCAGGTGGTACGACTTGCTTTAAAACCAGTTTAAAAGTAGTAAAAGTGTGAGGAATCCCTCTAAAAAACAATAGTTAAAAACAAATGAAATACCAGGATCATACAACAAAACGTGTGAATATGCTCAATCAATGCAAGCATGCCATCACCAACATCAAAATAAGAAACACACAATACAAACAGTAACATCGAGCTAAACCATACTGTCAGGGCAAAAAAAGGGCTAACCTAGGATCCAGTCGCTCCTCAAGAACCCCCTCGGGCCTAATAAGAAAGTAATAGACAAAGAGGCATCCTAAGCCTACCACTAAACAAAAGTGAACAATCAAGACATGACTCAAAATTAGAATGGGGAGAAATATCTCTAGGGTTGATGCATTACCCCAAAATATGTCACCTCTGCTCCCAATGAGCACAGCTAAGCCAAACTTACAGCTACGACTAGCACAGAGGTCTCAAGCACTAGCATAAAGGGTATCCTATCCATATTAAGTCCTACCGAAAGCTACGCCTAGCTAAGAGGGCAATAAACACCTGATAAAGAACCTAAGGTTCAAACCTAGCCTAAATCCATTAATATCATCCCTAAACAGGATAATAATGCTAAGTCAACACCACAACCAAGGCCCACAACCTAATTTAAGGATATTATGGGACTATTCTAGCCTAAAGCTCACCCGGAAACAAGAAAATGGAATCGGATGAGGAGAATGCTAATCTCGGCAAATACTAACCTAACTCACATATAAAATATACTATGAATTATATAATAGAGTTCAATCAAAAGGGGAAGACCGCAGCCTACCTCGAAGCCGAACACGCGCGCTCTAAATCCACTTTTTGATAGTTTTTCGCTCCAAAAATGACTTCAAATGCCTCTATGATATCAAAATTTTGATCACCTCATCAATACGAATGTTTTGATACTAAAATTTCATTTTTCAGAAATAGACCCAAAATTGGGTCTAAAATGAAATTGTGGGACCCGCAATAGGAATCCCGAAAATGACTTTGTGAAAAAGTGCATTTGAGCTTAATGAACTTGTGTTACAAATTACAATACATTCCGATCTAACCAACGGATTCCTCATGAAAATCTCTTGAAGATAGACTCTTGAATCGCTAGATTTAGATTTGAAAAGCTCAAGAAATCGAGGTTCAAAGTTGAGAAAAAAGCTTTAAAAAAACTGCACTATGCACCGAATTTTCTATTATTTTTTTGCTATATTTAAAGTCTCCAAACAGACCCTGAAAATTTATTCAAAACTCGATAAAAATAAAACAGATATGCTACCCCACTAAAATTAATGTTATAAAATTAATGGCTCATTTGAAATTCACATATGAGGTCATTTTAATAAAAAGTGGATCCCACACCCAAGTATCATTTTAAGCCACGTTCCACAACGGGCTTCGAGATTAAACCATAAGCCTCCAGAAGCAAATGAAGGGTTGTTATAGACCAAACTCGACATTCCAAAACTAACCGTGCTATCAGAATTTTCATTCAAGTACGTTTTCCAAGAATGTTGACCAAAGTCAACCATAAGCTAGCTTTCAAAGTTAAAAGCACCAAATGGCCTCAAACTCGTATCGATTATTTTGACACTCGTACCAACAATGATACTAGCCTAATTTGGCTATTTCGAAACTGATGGAACCATCAGAATTTGAATTCAAGGTCTTCCTGACTCGAAATTCAAAAAGTCGCAACTAACCAACTTAGGCCTTCAAAATACCAAAATAGGCTCGGGACCTCTAAAACTTCAACAAATACTTCTTCTAGACCAAAAATCATTCCCCGAATCCACCGGAGTCATCGAAATTCGATTCTGAGGATTGGAACTTGCAAAGTTGACCAAAGTAAAACATTGACCTAAAATTTCTCAAATTTCCAACTCAAGACCTAAAATCTTCGTTACAACTTTAAAACTGATTTTGTAAACTCTCTTAGACCAATTTCCATATTTTGGAGCTTCTGAAATCAACGGAATTCTATTTTCGAGAACCGTAGCTTTGATTGGTCCCAAATACTACTTTTGAACACTTAAAATCTTTTAAACTCAAAACTTTCCAAAACTCATCTTTTACATAGAATTCTCCAAAACCCACACCCGATACCAATAAAAAAAATACGGGGTAATTATAGGGAGGAGTAAAATAGTCATTTTACAAAAAATTACCAAAAATGAATTTTAAGGTCATTACACTTGAATACTATCACCAGACGCACTATGGCTGAGGAATGACACCGACCTCAATAAAAACTCAGACTTGCTAAACTTAGCAAATAATTGATGATCCTTGAAAACTTGCAAGACAATCCTCAAATGATCACATTCTCATCCTCACTTCGAGAATAGATCAAAATGTCATCACTGAACACAATGAAGAACATATCCAAATATTGCTTGAATACTCTGTTCATCAAATCCATAAAAGTTTCAGGAGCATTTGTTAGTCAAAAAGATATAAACAAAAATTTGAAGTGAACAAACCGAGTTCTAAATGCTATCTTCTGAATATAACATTCCCTCACTTGAAGCTGATGATAACCCGATCAAAGATGGATCTTTGAGAAACAACTTGAACCTTGAAGTTGATCGAAAAAGTCATCAATTCTTATGGGATAGTTATTCTTGATTGTAACCTTGTTCAATTATCGATAGTCAATACACATACGGAGATTACCATCCCTTTTTTGAATAAAGAGAGCCGGAGCACCCCATAGAAAGATACTCGGTCCAATAAATCCCTCATCAAATAAATCCTTTAACTGATCCTTCAACTCCTTTAGTTCCGCAAGAGCCATTTTATAAATAGAGATAACAATAGGTTAGGATAAAGATAATTACCCAAGTATATCTCCCTTTCTGGAGGAATACCACAAAGATCATCAGGAAACACTTTATAAACTCCTTCACCATCGAAACTGACTCAAGAGTAGGGGCTTTAAATATTTTATCCCTAACCCGTAAAATATGGTAGATACAACCCTTAGAATTTATTTTCTGAGCTTTAGGGCACAAGATAAATTGACCCTTAAACGTAAAATTACTACCCTTCCATTCTAAGACTAGCTCATTAGGAAAATAAAACATAACCACTCAGATCCTACAATCAATAGAAGCACAACATGCATAAAGCCAATTCATATTGAGAATAACATCAAAATTGGTCATATCAATATCTACAAGGTAAATTGAGGTGATTTTATGAAAAATGAAAAATTTCTATAGACTCGTTTAGCCAAAACTAAATCACCAACAAGAGTATAGACTGAAAAAGGCTCTAACAAGATTTTAAGACTAACATCAAATTTCATAGCAAGATAAAGAGTAACAAAAGATACAGTAGCTTCCGAATCTAAAAATGCATAAATATCAAGATGAAAGACTCGTAACATACAAGTCATCACATCGAGAGAATTCTCTAACTCCTATCAAGTCTATACTACATAGAATTTGTTCTAGTGCTGACCACCACCAGAAACTGAAGTAGTACCATGATGCGCCAGATAGTCGAAAGTAGTTGTCTAAGTCTGAGGACAACCACCTCCACCTCTAGTAGCAGCTAAAGGACAATCTCTCACATCTATGACCCGTCTTTCCATAATAATAACAAGCATCATAACTCGCTAAGCAATCACCTCGATTACTCTTCCCATATTTCTTGCATGCGGGATAGTTTAACCACGTGAAGTACTCCCTTGACCCTTAGGGTTAGACACCCTATCCTTGTTAAACTTTGAAGCTGGAGTACTAGAAGAATTTTGTCCAGAGAAATTTGGGCGAAACTGTGAACGACCACCATTTCTGGATCTCCCATGGGTCGAGAAAGAAGATAGACCTCGTCAAACTGATACTCCCCTTAAAGTGGGATGCTATCACCACTACACTAATGGAGAGTCTTATTACCACTACCTCTATACGCCTCAAATCATGACTGCTCCACTGCTCTCATGTGGCTAACAATCTTGGGAAAGGTAGACCCAACTGCTATCAAATACTCCAACACTAAATAGAGCAGCAAAGATAATCCCCTACTGAACTCCCAACTCATATCCAAATCTGTAGGAGATGATGTGGGGTTATTCCCATCCCACTCAAGAAATTCTATGAAATAGTCTAATACTGAGAAGCCGTTAACCCATCTCTAGCCTGAGAACTACCTGTCGAAACTCTGGTAGAACCTGCTGACGCTCCGACAATGTCCATCGAGAAACTCATTTATCCATCTAAGAAGAAATGGATTCCAAATGATCAATTTAGATGTTGTTCAAAGCAAATACACACAATAAGGAGTCAAGAATAGAATTCCTTAAAAATGCCCTATAGCCTCTTGAAGATTGGATGCGGGTGTCTCTGCACAGATTCGAAGGACTCTACTAGACATTGCCCATATACCAATGATGTTGGTTAACCTAGAGCTTTGATACCAACTTGTCATGACTGGTTTTTTAGGCTGTGATGGCACCTACTAACACCCACCAGCAAGTAAGCCAAACCCTTAACGCTTAGCCCGAAACCAGAGTCAACGGACTGTCAAGCAAAAGATTTATAAATAAAGAGGAAAGTAAGTGCTAATGAGAAGAGAAAGAACAACTAAAACAAACATAAGAAACCACCCCAAGTCCTGGCATCAGTCGGTAATTGAGCATCAAAATCAAAATAGGACTACAAGGCTTTTACAAATATGAGTACAAATAGTCTTCAAAAGCGAGTAAAGACTAGCCCTATTCTGGCATGGATGGAAATAGGCAACTCCAAATGCCAGAAGCTCACCAAATCTTCAAATCAGAAGTTGCTCTGCACCAGTCCAAATCAACAGTGATAACCCATACTATGATCAAAGGGGGTAGAAGTGTAGTATAAGTACCAAATGAATGTTACTCAGTAGGCATATACCGACTAAGCTCCACAGAAAAAAGCAAGTATAATTAACATATAATCAGGTTACTACAGAAGTAACTAATCAGGAATTATCATAATAATGACAGGAAATAAGGCAAAAAGACTGGAAACATAGATAAAGGAATAGAGTCAAAGAATGCACCGGAAATGCAATCCAATAACCTATTAATAGAAAAAAGTCATCATAGGAGTCTATTAATGAAAATACAATGTTAACTGGCAACTCTAACCACATAATCACCTAGGAACTATTTTGACTAGACCTAACAGGGAGTACCAACCATAATCCAACTCAAATACAACCCCGAAGGTGCTAACTACAAGAACAATAGAGAAAAGAACAAGTAAAATCCGATAATAACCGATCAGACACCCATATCCCTGAAAGGTACACTCAATGACAAATATACCCTCGACCCCTATAAAATTGGGGGGTCATACCATACAAGTATACTGGTGATAGGGAACGCTAATGAATGCATGTTTGTAGTAAAAACTAGTGATATCAATGGTGGCTCTCAAAGATCAACAACAACAACAAGAAGTGTATAGACCAATCCTGGCCCCCGGCCTGCCAGGTGGGACCCATGTGACTTCCTAATACAAATTAATGGTGCACTGGCTAGAGGGGCCCATAGGGGATGCGGGAAGTCCGTATACACTGCTTGGGCCCGAACAGGTCATATATAGACATATAGAATCTCTATAGTGGTATTGAGGAGTGAGAAGCCAAGTTGATATAGAAAGGGCAATGACGTACTGAATAGCAGTAAAGCAGTAGCCTCAACCATGAGTACCCTAAAAAAGAGCCACCCGCCCAGCCAATAAACTCCCAAGGGAATGGCCCAACTAGAAAGAGTAAGACTGAGGGAATCACTGGCTCAAGAAAGGGTATCAACGCGCCAAATAGCCAAGTAAAACTAAGTGCATACCATATGACTCTAATGCCTCAAGTAGAAAAAGGAGCACATCCCTGATGCCACATAAGTTTCAAAACAGTGACCAAGTATTCACGTGGTACGACTCCCATTAAAACTATTTTAAAATAGTAAAAATATAAGAAAGCCTTCTCAAAAGGAGTAGTAAAAATTTCAATGTCAATATCGGGATCATACCACAAAATAAGTGAATATGCTCAAACAATGCAAGCAAGCCATCACTAGCATCTAAATAAGATACACGCAGCCATAAAGGAACCTGGATCCAATCGCTTCTCGAATACGCCTCGGTCTTAACAATAGATAACAAGTAAGATGACATCATAAGACTACTGCTAAACAAAAGCAAAAAAATTGAGGCATGGCTCAGAATCATATAGGGGAGAAATATATCTAGGTACGATGACTTTACCCTAAAATATACCATTTCAGCTCTATAAGAGCATAGCTAAGCGAAACCTATGACTACGATGAGCCACAGAGGTTACATGCACTAGCATAAACGGTATCTTATCCATAATAAGTCATACTAGAAGCTATGCCTAGCAAAGAGGGCAATAAACACCTGATAAAGCACCTAAGGCTCAAACCTAGCCTAAGGCCATCAATATAATCCTAAATAGGATAATAATGATAAGTCAACACCACAACCAAGGCTCACGATCTAATCTAAGGATTTCACGGGACTATTCTAGCCTAAAGCTCACCCGAGAAAAAAAAAATCGGATAAGGAGAATGCTAATCTTAGAAAATACTCACCTAAGTCACATGTAAAATATACTACAAAATGTCTAATAGAGTTTAGTCAAAAAGGGGGAAAGACCATAGTCTACCTCGAAGTCGATCACGCGCGCTTTGAATCCTCTAAGATGAAGCTTTTGACCTCTGAATCCCCTCCAATTCCCACCATGCTACCAAAATGTTAATCACATCTTCAATACGATCATTTTGATACTAATATTATCAAATTCGGAGATGGGCCAATTTCAAAGCAAAAATCCAGAGTTGTGGGACCCACTCCGTAACTTATGAAATTGACTCCAAGAATAGGTCCTAGATGTTAAACCTAGCTTGTGTTCCAAAAAAAACACATTTCGAATACTAAAATAGTTAAAATACACACATGAACCATAATAATCAACTTAGCCTAAGAACTACTAAAATCACAGGGAATAGGTAAAATTACCTCAAACGAAGTCTTCACTCCTATTTTTGGACACATCACTGGATTCCCCTCAAAAAACCATGCAATGTAGCCTTTTGAATTGCCCAAAACACCCTAAAATTGAAAGAAAGATCAAGTTTCAAAGTTGGACAAATAATTAAAAATTGAACCTTAAAATGACCCTTAGGTGTCGCTTAAGCGGACCCCCACTAGTCTCTTAAGTGATAACCCAAAGAGGCGGGCCTCGCTTAACCAAGGACCCAGTCTCTTTAGCAAGGGGCCGCTTTAGCGAACTCTTATCGCTTTACGACACCTGCCCATGAGGGCCTGGTCACTTTAGTGACCTCCTAGCCACTTTAGCGGCACTCGATTTAGAAACCAAGAGTCGATTTACCGACCAAGAGTCGCTTTCGCGATGACACTAGACCCATCTGGTGCAAAATGGACTTTGGCATGTCTAATTCTCCGACGGGGTATTCAGAATTCATTCGGAACCCTGTGTACGTAAATAAGATATTCTACCCTACCAAATTCGACATTTCGGACTCAATGCCGTATTCAAATTTTCCATACGAGATCATTTGAACAAAAGGTGGGCCCTACACCCAAGTGCCATTATAAGTTAACTTCTATAATGGGCCTCGGGATTAGATTAGAAGCCTTGAAAAGTAAACGAAGGGTCGTTCTAAACCAAACTCAATATTTCAGAATTAACCGCGCTGTCAGAATTTTGATCCGAGTATGTTTTCCAAGAATATTGACCACAGTCAACCATAAACCAAATTTTGAAGACAAAAGCGCCAAGTGGTCCCAAACTCATACCGATTGCCTTAATACTTATTTTGAACATGCTACTAGACTTATTTGGCCATTCCAAAGTTGATGGAACTATCAAAATTTCGTTCTGAGGTCATTTACCTGAAGTTATGATCGAAGTCAACTTTTCAAGTTATAAAAGCTTCCGAATAGGGAAACGGGCATAAAACCCAAATGAGCAACCAGGCGACCGAATTGTCAGTGTCGGCAAGTCATAAATGACTTAGGCTCACTGTAGGAAATCTCCCAACGTTGAAAAGATTGCAGAATGAAAAAAATAACCTGGAGGGCCATCACAGTCAAAATGCACTCTGGATTTAAGGTCGCCTTCCTAACCTCTCCACTGAGTACCTTATCCTGAATCACCCTCAGTTATGGTCCTTAAACTGTTGTGCCTGAATATGCTCCATCAAGGAAGACCTAGCCTCTACACAAGCAAGCCTACCTGGCTTAAAAATATCAAGACGAACCATCTGATTAGCTAAGGACTGAATGTTCAAAGCTAAAGGTCGCTCCTCAACTGATAGGAATGCCAAACTCCCCATACTCACCTCCTTTTGGCTCAAAGAATCTTTTAATACATTTGCCTTGCTCGGGTGATAGAGAATAGTGATGTCATAGTCCTTTAGCAACTCCAACCATATGCACTGTCTCAAATTAAGGTCCTTCTGGCTAAATATTTACTAAAGACTATGGTGGTCAATGTAGATCTCACAATGGGCTCCATACAAGTAATGCCTCCAAATCTTCCATGCGAAGACTACCACCAACAACTCTAAATCATGTGTGGGGTAGTTCCTCTTATGCACCTTCAGTTGCCTAGAAGCATATGCAATGACTCTACCTTGCTACATGATAATCCAACCCAAGTCAACACCTAAAGTATCATAATTCACTATAAATCCCTGGTCCTCGACAGGAAGAGTAAGAATGGGAGATGAAGTCAACAAGTCTTTGAGCTTCAAAAAGCTCACCTCACACTCGTCATACCAATAGAAAGAACATTCTTTTGAGTTATTCTGGTCAAAGGCGCTTCAATAGAAGAGTACCCCTCCACAAACCGTATGTAATATCCTGCCAACCCGATGAAACTGTGAACCTCGATAGGAGAAGTGGGCCTAGACCAGTCACGAACTGTTGCTATCTTCGCTGTATCTACCATAATCCCATCCTTGGACCTACATGCCCTAGGAATACCACAGACTCAAGCCAAAATTCACACTTAGTGAATTTGGCAAACAACTGGTGATCTCTCAAGATCTAAAGTACTATCCTCAAGTACTGCTCATGCTGCTCTCTCTCTCAGAGTATACTAGAATGTCATCAATCAATACAATGACAAAGGAGTCCAAGTAGGGCCTGAACATATGGTTTATTAAATCTATGAATGTTGCAGGGGCATTAGTCAGCCCGAAAGACATGACTAAGAACTCATAGTGCCCGTATTAAGTCCTAAAAGCAATCTTAAGGATATGTGACTCCCTAATCCTCAACTGGTGATACCCTGACCTTAACTCTATCTGAGAAAACATTGTTGCACCCTAGAGCTGGTCAAATAAGTCATCAATCCATGGCATCGTGTACCTATTCTTGATGGTCACCTTATTCAGCTATATGTAATCAATACACGTATGCAAGGTACCATCCTTCTTTTTCAAAATAGAGAAAAAGCAACCCAGGGAGACACATTGGGCCTAATAAACCCCTTACTCAAGAGGTCCTGGAGCAATACCTTAAGCTTCCTCAACTCAACTAGAGCCATCCACTCGATCAACATAGGGGAGGGGGTCTTAGCGAGTAAAACAAGAAGGAAGACAAACAAAAAAAGTAATTTAGAGGGAGCGAAGATACAGAGAAATAGAGACTGGGTGTGTACCCGGCTCAACATCAATGTCAAAATTAATATCATATTTAGGAGGAAGTCCAGGTAGGTCGGTGAGAAATACATCATGAAACTCTCGGACCACCAGAACATAATCAATAGAAGGAGTGTTGGAACTAGCGTAACGAACATAAGCAAGATAGGCTTGGCACCCCTTTCCCATTATCCGCTGAGCCTTGAGGAAGGATATCACACTATAAGGTATATGACTAACTTCACACGCCCATACGACTGGAGGACTACCAAGTATAAACAAGGTAACGGTCTTGGAGAAGCAATCTAAATCTGCATGATGAGTAAACAACCAATACATGCCTAGAATCAAGTCAAAGTCTACCATATCTAGCACAATTAAGTCTGCCCTAGTATTATACCCTAAGATAGTCACCACACACGATTAATACACTCGATCCACTACTAAAGAATCACCTTTGGAGGGGTAGCTACATACATAGGCACAAGTAATGTCTCACATAAAACATCCCATCGAGTAGCATAATGAGTAGAAATATACGAGTAAGTGGACCCCGGATCAAATAAAGCATAGGCAGGCTGATGAGAGATAGAGATCGTACCTATAATGATGACATCTGATGTCTCTGCCACTAGCCTACCTGAAAAAGCATACATATGACCGTGCACCTTTACCACCTATCTAGCCAGCTCGGGACCACCCCTAGTGCCCTAAAACTCACCTCTACTACCCGGCACACTCTCTTTAGGAAGCTGAACTGAGGCCCTGGAGGCCTGAACATCTGGCCCTGTAGACCCTACTACATTTGGCATCTGCGATGGCTAATAGTAGGGCACTCCCTAATAAAGTGGCCTATGACACCACACTCATAGCACGATCTTCTGAATGAACCTCCCTGTGATGTCCCAGCTCAACTGGAATAGCCACCACGACTTGAATACCCAGAAGTCTGACCCCAAGAAGACTAACCCAAAGTTTGGCCGCTCTAACCCCCGACACCTGCTGATCTACCTTCAGTAAGATATAAGGCTGCCCGTACTAGTCTACTAGGTGGATACTGCTATGGATGTCCTCTGCCAAAAGAACCCCTACTATGTGACTAGCGCCTACTAAAATTACCCTGGGGGCAAGGCCGCTTATTATTGCCTCCATAGGCCTCACAGCGTATAGCCTCAATAGTGTGGGCATGGTCTACCATCTGAGGGAATAAACAACCCGATAAAACTATCTGCTCAGTAGCCAACCTCAAAGAAATAGATAACCCTCTAACAAACTGGCGTACCCACTTTTACTCTGTCGACATAATCACGATGACATGCTTAGAGAGCTCATGGAATTGAGACTGGTAGGCGATAAAGACAAGGGATCTCTCTCGCTATGGATAGTTGTTGTTTGCGAGAAGCGTCCTAAAAAAAGAAAGCTGAAATTAAAAAGAAAGAAGAGAAATTGGGCCATCTTTCTTGAGAGAGGCCGCCACGCAGATAATCTATTATTTTTGCATTCAAATAAGGATTGTCCGCTATGAGTTCAAGCGGCTACCCTATAGTAGCAGTTCATTGAGGCTCAAAATAGGCCGTGTAGTGTTATATCTCCTTTCTGAGCCAGGTCTTGATTATTTATTCCATTTTGTTAGTTTAAGTGCTGGCAGAGCTTTAGCCATTGGGCCACATCCATCTATCCTAAATAGTAAGTTTTAACATAAAAATAAATCGCCTCGTCTCTCATACTCTGCGACCATCATTAATCCCTAAACCAGCACTGTGAACTCATTTCTCAGTCTCTCCCTTAAGCTGCAGGGTACATACTTATCTAAGAAAGCCTCGAAGAATTGAGTCCATGACATGGGTGGCGATCTCGTGGGCCTGCAGCTAAGATAATATCTACACCACTACTTCACTGGCCTATCCAGTTGGAAAGCAGTGTAATTGGCCCCTTGGGAATCCACCAATCTGAAGTTATGCAACCTTTCCTAGCAACTACCCAGAAACTCATGGGCATTCTCGCTTGTGACATCTAAGAACCTGGGAGAGGCCAATCTGATAAATCTACCCAATATTTTCTGCTCCTCCACAATCATAACCAACCTAGTTGTCATATGTTAAACAACCATAGGAATAGGCTGAATCACCAAACAAGCATTAGTAGTAGGCTGTAGAAATGGGGTTTGATCATATTGTGCCACGACCTAGCCTGAGGTCTATGCCTCCTCTCAAACTTAAGGTCTAGCTGATGTGCTAGGCAGGGTCCCTACTCGGGACATACCTTCCATTAAGCTAAGAATCCGATCCTGAGTGTCTTGTAACAGTGGTGTGGCCACAAATTTGGGTATGGGCTGGGCTAGATACTCTTCTACTGGCTGATGCTCGAACTGCTCAGCCTCAATGTTTGGCTCCGCACTGGTGTTGTGGCCTAAGCTCTACCCCATCCTCTGTATCGGCCTCAACCTCTACCTTGAGTTACGACTCTATCTATAGGTGTAGGAGGTCTTCGTCCACCTCAACTAGATCTCATCCTCTCCATCTAAGAAAGAGTGAAATAAATAGGATTTAGAGGTGTTCATCATTATTAGCGCACTATCAGAAATAAGAATAGTGATTTAATTCCTAATAATGTCCTATAGCCTCCCAAAGATTGGATACGGACGTCATCGTACCGATCCGCAAGACTCTACTAGACAATTGCTCCTATAATAGTAAGATCGGTGAACCTAAGCTCTGATACCACTCTGTCATGATCCGAATCCAATCCGTGATGGTACCTACTATAACCCCTGAGTAGGCAAATCAAACCTAAGTCAAGCGAAAGTCAAACCTCAATCTAATTAAATAATTAATAACATAAGAAGGTGGAAGCAAAAAGAATATAATAAAAGAAAAGTTAGGTCATGATATAGATATGTAAATATGATACAAAATATGCAAAAGGCCCGATAGTGACCAAAAATGATGAACTGACATGAGAGCAAACCCCAAACATGGTGTCACCTATATAGGAGCTACTAAGTACAAAAGCTGACAATGTACAAATATACAATACAGATCTGACTATCCAAAAGTACAAGTGTAAATCAGTACAAAAGAGGGAAAGCAGCAAGTCTCTAAACATTGGGAACTCACCACAATCCAAATTTGGCACTACTACGAATGACCAGGCGCACACTGGGGGTGGCTCAAATTCGGAGCTGCATCAAAAAAATACATAAGTGCAGTATGAGTATCAAAACACGGGGTACTCAGTAGGCATCACAGGTCGACCGAGCTCAGAGAGAATATATATATATAAAAAGTAGCACGATGATACCACTAATAATATGAGAGAAGCATAAAACTACAGTTATGGGAAAAGGGGTACGGGGAGAATCATACGGTAAATAATTAAATCCCAATCAAATAGGTAATCATATTAATAATCTCAACCCAAAAAATATCGAAGAAAAGTGCCATGGGGCACCCAGAATTCACACCTCAAGCTTCTGAATAATAATAATAATAATAACCCGAACATGTATCAATGGGCCGCCCAAAATTCACACCTCAAGCTTTTCAATAATAATAGTCATAATAATAACTCGAGTATGTATCAACAGGCTGCCCAAAATTCACACCTCGAGTTTCTCAATATGAAATGCCATAAAAAATATCACCGGTATTTCCTTAATAAAATAATTACCCTTATTCATCAACCCAAAGCCTAAATCTCATCATTTTTTTCTCTCTTAAAAAAAGATTTTAAACACTGGTGAGGCAAATCAATACAAGCAGTATGTCAAAATCATGAATCACTCAAGCCGAGTAAAAATCCCACCAAGGTCACCAAATCACTAACCTGAGACTCCAGTGTACCGAAAGCACGGTCTCGATCGGTCCCAACATTTCAATATCAAGGCAAACAAGTCACAAGCATAAGTCAAAATTCACAACAAGTGGCAACTGAAACCAAGTAATTCAAACCACAGCAACCTAAGTCCTTATCACCTAGAAGTGAGTTCTAAGGATTCTAAGTAATGCAAAACAAATCAAGATATCACCTAGACTAAGGATTCAACGGCTAAAACCCCAAATTGCTCAATGGGTACCAACTCTTAAGTCATCAACCTAATCATGCATTACTACTCAAAACTTATCAATTCTAACCAAGCCAAGTATAATAATAAGAGTAAGTCATAACCTACCTCAAAGCCAAAACTGCATCCGAATTGCTAGACTTGAGCCTTTCCTGTTTGAGCTGCCTCCAAATGATGTCACTCTATCAAATTATCGAAAAACACATCAAAATAAGGCCAATGATACCCATATTGCTATAATAAAAATGAAACTAAAATTGGGTCAAAATTTTGACATTAGGACCCATGCAAAAAATAAAAAAACTAACTCCGTTATAAGGTCTCAAGAAACTTGTGCCCCAAAAATGAGCATATTCTGAGCACCGAAAGAGCTTAAAATAACCCAACCAATTTCAATCCTTAGACTAGCCAAAAAAATGCAAAGAAACGATGAATTTACGCAAAACTTATAAGGTTTTTAGGACGGAAAAGGGTCTCAAAATGTCCCCGCAAGAATTTCTAACACACCGAAATAAAAATGATTGAAAATGACCAAGAAACGCTCTCAAAATTGAAATTTTCTAAGTCACAAAATGGGACTTAGCTGGTGGAATGAGCATTTAATTTCACTGAAGCTAGTGAAATTGTTCTCCGCGATTGCGAGTCGGACCTCACGATCACGGCGTCTAATCCAACTAACCCATCGCGATCGCGATGATCAATCACATAATTGTGATTCCTAGGGTCTTAAAACTTCACAATCGCAGAGCCATGGGTCGCGAACGTGAAGAGCAAATGCTCTTGCACCTGAAGTTCAGCTGGTGCTGAACTTTGGAGAATTGAGATTTTTTCCAATAGGAGTCCTTAATTCATTCGAAACCCCATGAAAGCAAACGAACAATGCTACCCAACCAGAAATGGCATTCTAGACTCAATGAAATCGATGAATTTACCAACAAAGGTCGTTTCATTTAAATGCTGACCAAAGTCAACACTTTCCAAAGAAAGCATTAAAAATGTACAAATGGCCTAAAACTCATTCTGAGCACCTCAGAACTCGAACCAAAGGTCGTTCTAGACCAAAATCAACATTTTGGGGCTAACCGCACTAATAGAATTTCTATCTGAGTGCATTTACTCAAAATGTTGACCGAAGTTAAACTTGACCAAAACTTTAAGTTAAAATGATAAAACCACCTAAACTCAAAATGAAGACTCCAAAATCCAAACCAACCTTTTTTCTAGACTAAAATAAACCTTTCGAAGCTGATGAAATCGTCAAAATTCTCATACGATGCCTGAATCTCCAGATGAAGACAAAAGTCAACTCTTTCAAACCTTAAGCCTCAAAAATAGTCAAACTATCTCAAAACTCACCCGAACACCTTGGGAAGCATGCCACCCATCCCAACGTCACATATGAGCTATAAAGAAGATACAAAAAGGGTAAAATAGTAAAAATATGCAAAAATATGAAAATGACCTTGGAGGTCATTACCAAAAAAAGCACATATGGTATGGCTCACTTCTTAGGATCTTGTCTAATGAAACAAAATGTTGTTTCTCTCTCAACGGCTAAGGCTGAATATGTGGTTGCTACCTCCTGGTGTACCCAATTATTGTGGATCAAACAACAATTGGAAGACTATAATGTACACATAGGCAGGATTTTAATCATGTGCGATAACACAAGTGTCATGAATATTACCAAGAACCCATTTCATCATAAAAGGACCAAGCATATTAATGTGTACCTCCACTTTCTAATGTATAATGTTGAAAAGGATATATTGAGGTCAATTATGCAAAATTAAGGATCAACTGGATGATATTTTCACCAAAGCATTGTGTAGAGAATAGTTTCAAAAAAACTCAGTGAACCTGGGTTTAATTCTTGTATACTAAGATGATTGGATTATCACATTATTTTTTTGAAAGGTTTTTAGTATAGTCATTGTCAAAATAGTACACCAACTCATTCATATACTATAACAGGTTCACACCCCATGCATCATAAATTGACATATGACAAGGTCTACAAATATTACCCTTACTTTCCAAGGTGGCTAAATCAAGGCACTGCTCTCATTTTCTAGCCTTGGTATGTACATAATATTAAGCATAACATGTGTATTGAATATAGTCTGCTCTACTTAAACACTCACTGGAACCTGGTCCCTACTTA
The DNA here is from genome assembly GCF_947179165.1 of Solanum dulcamara. NCBI lineage: Eukaryota > Viridiplantae > Streptophyta > Magnoliopsida > Solanales > Solanaceae > Solanum > Solanum dulcamara. The sequence continues at coordinate 40,315,954 of NC_077240.1, read as the reverse complement.
TTACTCTCCTATTCTCCACAGTCGTCTTTCTTTCTTTTTTAAAAAATTAAAAAAAATAGAAAAAGATTGATTGGCGGTATGTCTTTCCCATCACTTCACTCACCCTTTCCTCTTACCAAAGAAACAAAATATCACACTTGTTTTTTCTTCTTTATTTCCTCTCCTTGCTTCTCTCTCCGATCATTTTCATTTTTCTTTTTTATGGACTCAACCTCCTAGACTTTGCTTTTTCTTTTCTTTGTTAACTACTTTGATGATGAGGATTCCCCATTTCCACCAAAGTCTTCTTTCGTTCCTCATTCATCATTAGAACTCTCACCTCCAAACCTCTCCATTTTGGTTTCTTCCATCTCTCCCATGTAAAATCCATATCCATCGTCTAAGTGTCCACGAACCATAATGGTTCTCTTCCGACATCTTCTGATGGACCACCCTGTGTCACCCCACCCCTCCTTTTGCAAACCACTAAAATCCTAAACCATAGTCCCTTCAATTTACCTCCCACTGTTGATAATACTCCCTCAACTCCACCTTCCCGGCTCTATCTCAGGAGGAAGAAAACCTTGTTGCAAAACCAATATTTCCTCCCTGATAACATAACTCTTCCTCCAACTCTGATGATGACGTACTAATTAGAGAATGCCTGGCGACTCTACTAGCATCTTTGAACACGCTTCTCCCATTATCTTCCATTTCCTCTCGTATTCGCTTTAAATGCACCACAGTCTCACTACCTATGGAATGCGGCAAATGGAAGGCTTCCCTTACCACTGCTGCTCAGGCTACTAAGAAATAATGAGGTAAGTTTGTTTCTTCCTCTTCTCACCTCATTACCATTAGCAACTCCTTTGATAAGGACCAGGTCTTAGAAGCCTCTCTCGTTATCCCTAAATCTAATCTTCCTCCTAAATCCCCAGTATCATCCCTCTTCTTGTCCCAAGCAAATCACCAAAAATATGCAAAAACTTCTTGATCAATGCCTACTAAGTACTTTAGAGGTCAAAAAACTCTTAAAGGACATATGATTAACCACTCCATTGTATCTAACCCAGGTATGGTTGGGCTCATGGGTGTGCTTAAGTTACAATGTTTGGTTTACCTTCATGTAGGGCCTCTTCCCTCTCTTTTCAAGGGAGAGGTGGTGACTTTTTATGCAAACCTACTAGTTGTTGAGGAGGGTATCCTTAGTACTATTGTTAATGGAGTGCCTATCATTCTTGATGCAGCCAAAATAGGTGCTACACTTCAAATACATGTGGTTAGATATTCCACTTATAATGTTGATCCGGCCTGCTTAGCCACCCTCATTAGCAAGTATTCCCAAAATCAGAATCCTCCTATTTCTATGGTTGTTCTTAAGGGCTCGATGTTTCCTCCATAAAGACTATTGTTTGAAATGGTGAAAAAGGTCCTGCTTCCTCATGTTGAAAGACATCATGAAGCCTTACATTAAGATTTTTGTCTAATGGAGGAACTTGATACCCATCAACTTGTCAACCTTTCGGCCCTAACAATTCAACACATAACCAGAGTGCGAAATACGAGTAAGGAGCATGGGTTGCCTTATGGATACTTGTTGTCTAGGATCTTTGATGCTTTTGAGGTTTGTTGCGGAAAGAGTGTGATCTGCACCACATGAGATGATTCACAAATGCACACTAGCTGAATGTGGATTTGGAGAATCTGGTACCTAAAACACTTCAACCAGATGGCATAATTGGTCCTTTCCCTCCTTCTCTGTCTTATTTATCTAGCCAGCTTCTGTGTTTGATCTAGATTTCTTCTTTCTTTCTTACTCAATGTATTCTCGATTGACTATTTTTTTGCATTGAACACGTGATGCTTCTTATATTTTATGGATTACCTTATTCGTATTGATGTGGTTATTTTTTTGCTTTTGACTGTCACTGGATGGCTAATAGATTAATGTATGTTTTTCGGTTATGATATTTTGGTTGTGTGTTGCCCTTTGGGCTTGAGTTATGTTGTTTAGTTTTGAGTTTTCTCTGCTAAATTTCTCTTGTTTTCCAGTATGTCAAAAAGGGAAAATACATGATATTGCAGTTTGTGTGATTTTGTCATTATCAAAAAGGGGAAAAAATGAAGTAGATGAAGTGTATTTTTGATGAATGATTTAGTCTGTGAAAAAGGTTCTCACTACATCAAGTCACAAATTGGGGTTTACATTATTATGACTCACTAGGATATGTCGTATATCCGCTTATTGATCATGGAAAAGAAGTCGGTCAAAAGAAGAGTCCTGAGGACTCAAACAAGGAAAAGCATGAAACAAATTAAGGCACGTAAATAGAGAGGTATATAAGGAAAATGGAGGCAGACTTCAGTGGTACCTTTTTGCATATTCTAATATGTGAATTTGCTTGGAAAGAAGGAGAAGAATTCAATTCAAGTAACCTGCATCTGTCACATAGTAATAGTTCGTGTTTAAATTGTTGTTTTTATACTAGAAAGTATTACTGAGTTGTAATAGTATCTAGGTGTGTTTCAGAGTTTTATAATTTATTATGAGGTTTGTAACAAGAAGTGAGTTTGACTTTCTGGAGAGTAGTTACAATATTATTATGAACTGTTGGATTAAGGTACTAGAATTACTTCCTTAGATTGCTAAGTTGTAATCTAGATCATTGCTCTTGAGAAGATATTAAAGAATTAAGGTTGAAATCCAACAAGATGTAGGTCGCGAATTTTTACTCCTAGAGCAAGGGTTTTTCCACGATAAGTATATGTCGTGTGTGTTCGTTCTGTCTTTCTTCATAATTAAGAACCGTGTTCTAAATATTTCTTTCATGTTAACAAAATCCTCTCCTAGATTGAAACACATGCGTATGTGCCTATTTATGAAAAAATCAATTTTGATGCCCCTTTAACATCACATTGTGTTGGGAATTGCTTTCTTAGATCTTTAAGCTCAAGCCAACCATAAGAAAATTTATCAATGACAATGTATTCTAAATTTTCTATGGGGTTCATTTGCGATACTTTAGATTTAGTATACTTCACAACCGAGACTTCAACAATGAAATTGATCTACGTTATTGGGATCAGATGTATATTGACATTTTTCTTTTGAGAGGCCTTATTGAGGGACAAGGGTTGCACAAGGAGGCATAATTGTTCGTTGAATTAGGTAAAAATATAGAAATAACAGCATAATTGTTCATTGGATTAGGTAAAAATATAGAAATAACATGTTCCAAAGAATTGAGGGTGGTGGGTGGGTTGTGGAATCAATGTGAATTGATTTGGGAATTGCTTCCTTAGATCTTCAAGCTCAAGTCAACCATAAGAAAATTTATCAATGACAATGTATTCTAAATTTTCTATGGGGTTCATTTGTGATACTTCAGATTTAGTATATTTCACAATCGAGACTTCAACAATGAAATTGATCTACTTTATTGGGATAAGATGTATGTTGACATTTTTGTTTTGAGAGGCCTCATTGAGGTACAAGGATTGCACCAAGGAGGCATAATTGTTCATTGAATTAGGTAAAAATATAGAAATAACATGTTCCAAAGAATTGAGGGTGGTGGATGGGTTGTGGAATCAATGTGAATTGCTTGATCAATCACCGTTGATGACTGATCGTGAGTTACCACCATAGTGTATAATTAAGCAAATCTAAGATTTGGCATAAAAAGAGAAAAGAACGATTTCTTTTTATTAGAGTTTGATATACTTTATTTTAAAGTTAAAACACTTAATTTATTTGAGGAGATTTTTAATTTTTTTTTTTTGGGAGAGAATTTGTTGAGAGTTGCCATCACTTCAACAAATCTAAAATAGGAAAGTACAACAAAAAGTCTCATACTGGCTGACCCACAGAATCAATGTCAAATGTAGCACAAGCATAAACAACATTGGAAGAATGGAAGCTCACTTTTCTTTAACCAATTAGACCCTCACAAGAAAAAAAATAATATAAATATGAACAAAAGGGGAACTCTCTCCAACCCAACCTTGTCAACTGCAAAAACCGTTATATTTCATTTCAATTTTCAAAGAGATGTAAAAGAAGAGCAAATGAACTTTTTAAATAGAAACACTATTTTCAATAATATGTAATAAAAATAAAGCAAAGCACACTGTAATTGTTTTTTCCACAGGGAAACTTATTAAAGCATCTAAAGTATTATCTAAGTGTTTATTTATTTAGGGAGTATGTATTATTTATACTAAAATTTCTCACATAATTATAAAGAATATTTTGTTTTTGTTGTATTTTCAAGAAAGGCATAAAGATATAAATTGCTAACTCTAACCCCTGTTTGTTCCCCTCTCTCTCCCTACTAAATACTACTGTGTTCTTCACACATCCTTCTCTCACCCTCTTCTCTTCTCTTCTCTTTCCTACAAAACCAAAGACTACACAGAGCTTCAACCCAAATATTAGAGCTCCCTCCTCCATATCTAAAACCCACTTTCCTTTATTGTCCTTCTTCAAAATTCTCTCTCTTTTTTAATTTTCGAGAAACTTGAAAGAACTCATTTTCCTTCGATCTCCATTTTTCTTTTTGCTGAAATTCCACTCAAGAAACAAAACGCCGTGGGTTCAACAGGACAGAAGCACTGTATTGTAGGTGAGAATTTAGTTTCCAATTTGGGGAAATGTAGGAAAAAATAGAAGGTATTTTGCTCTTGTTGAGGTTGTACTCAAAATTGGGACTCTTTTTTTCTTTTTTGCATGTAGGTTTATTAGATCTCAAATTGGGCTATTTCTTGTAATACGGTCGGTTTATTTCTCTACTTTAATGGAGTGTCAAGTGTAAATAACTTGAATTTCTTTTTCTTTTCTTTTTTGTTTCAATGCTACAGTAGAATTCTTATGGGTTGTGGTCGTTCAAGGTTACTTGTGTCCGAGTTTCTAGTTTCTGGTGATTGCCCATCTGGTTAACATGCTCAGAGCATAAAAAAGGTTCAATCCTTTTGCTATTGCTTTTGTTTTTTGGTTTTATTTCAAAGTTATTGGGGAAATTTTTCTACTTCTCTTATATATGTACATGTGGTGCTAAGATCAATATTATTGGAACATAATATAGAATAGAACATCTTGAATTAGGTTATTTTGGTTCCAGTATATATTAGGGTTTCATGAAGATAAGTTGGAAGAGGGAAGGGGTGCCTAATGCTATTCTGCTACTGGATTCAAACTTCTTATGATTTAGTCTATTACTGTTGATTTTCATTGTCTTTTTGATTTTCTGTTTCTGGGAAATGGTGTTATTATGAGTATCATCTTTGGGAAGTGGAAACATATTAAAACCTTGTTGCTGTAAATATAATTAGTATTGAGATGGGTCTGAAAAGAGAATGGATAGATAGGAATTATATAGTAGAGCATAACCAGTTTTGGACTGAGGCATAGTTGATTCATTGGGGAAAATAAATTTAGTAGTAAAAAACAAACTATGAAAATAAGACATGGTTTACTTTCCTTCCAAAAACACACTTCCACTAAGAACTAGAAGAACAGGTTGCACAGAGGTCGTTATATGCATGTATTCCATATCTGTTTCTTTAGGTTCAAAAGGCGGAGATTGCTCTTCTTCGGTTGACCATGAATCTTGGTCTTGTCTAATGATGGGATTGCCTTAACTATTAAGATTTCTCCTGAAATATTTTAATGCTGATAACCTTATCCAATTGTAGGTTAGTCAAATGTATAAGTCATGAATCACTACCTCCGATTTACTGACTCCGTAATGTGCTAGTATAGGCAGGATGAATCTAAAACCTATCTTTGTAATTTATATATTAAAATAGTTTGTTTAGGGAATTCTTAGTACAACTATAATATAAACACTCAACAATTGAATAAAAAGTATAATATAGATACTTCAAGAATTTATTTATGCCTTATTCATACTTGTCCAATCAGTTTCGAGCTTCTATTGTTGTTTTCCACCTTTCCTTTCCTTTTCTTTTCGTTTCTTCATCCCAAATGAAACCTCTGAAGCTGCCTCTTCTGCTTTAGCTTATAAATATGATTTTGTTCTCTTCTAAGCTATGTTACACAAATTTGTTTGATGTACGTACTGGATAAGGCTGTGTGCAAGGATGGGGTATGGCTATATCAAGTTCTTTGCTAAGTATTAGTGTCTTTTGAAGATATGTTGGTCGGATCCTCCAAAAATGCCACCGCATTCACGGATACCTTTCTCTAAAAAAAGAAGAAGATATGCCGCTGCATTCATGTCGGATCCTCAAAAAATGTTTAACATTTGGAGAATCTGACACACGACCGACAACATTTTTGAGGATCTAATAAAAAAAGTTTTGAAGGATCAGAACAAAGTATCCACATGCTTATCGCACCCATTCAACAAGTGTACGTCAAAGCAAGTGAACGATTTGCATAAAATTGGTTGTAAGCACCTTTCCCCCTTGCAGAGATTGGCCAAATTTGTTATCTCTCGTCTCTTTATTGGTTTTTCAACCTAAATGAGGCTTGAGAACTTGATCCCTTGATCTCTTGCGCTTTCATTTATGAGTATGACCCTTTGTCGAAAAATTGAATATTACCCTTTATCAAAAAATGAATGTGACCCTTAGTCCATCCAACTATGCACCTTTCCCAATTGTGCAAAAACAAAATGGGGAAGAGTGAATATAGACTAGGGTTCATTACAATTGGTAACAAAGAACCAGTTTGGGTCTATGCCATGTAGATTTATATAGATGGAAAGTTTAGCTTTCATAAGAACAATATAGGTGAAGTGAAATTAGATAGGATGATGTATGATGGTGCTTAAATGACAATCCAAGATTCAATCATTTAGAGAAATGATATAATAGGTGAAGATGAATGCTCAAAAATTATTATGATTATCTAAAATGGAGAAGTTCTATGCAAAATATGTCTGACAAATTGAAAGGTAAGTTCTATTAAATAGTTGTGAAATCTGATAATATTTTATCGGTGTGAATATTGGGTCTCTTAACTTGGCCAATCCAATATATTCACAAAGGTAAATGTTGTAAAGATATTGATTTTAAGATGGGTGTTTGGTCCTACGTGATTGGACAAGATTAGAAATGATGACATATGACAGTGGGTGCAGTTAGCACTCATGGAAGATAAAATGAGAAAAAGTAGTCCAAGATAGGTTGGCCATGTTCTATGGAGACGTACAAACACCGTCTCCAAATACCAGTTCTTAGGTATGACAATATGGTGGTTAAATGTGATAAACAAAGTGTCTGGTCGTACAAAGCCTACAATCACTCAAAAAACAACACGAATCTGGATAGGACTTGAAATCAATGGAAATAGAAGATCCATGTAGTCATTACCAACTAATAGGGGCTAAAAATTTGAATTAGATGTTTATTTAAATTACTCCAGTCTCAGTCAGAATCTTTTAGTCTAGTTAGAGACTCATTTCCGTGTAGGGTTAAGTGGGTGATTTGGAGAACACAAATCTGCCTTAAAACACTAATATTCAGTATTAGAATGAAATGGACTTGAATACATCAATGGATCTATCATTTATCAAACATAGAAACATCAATTGATATAGGTGATTCTTACAGCTGACACTGATTGTAGTTTGAGGTCGAGGATAGTTGATTGCTATGGACCGGACGAAATGGTCACGGCCAAATAACCAATCAAGCCAAAAGTTAAGAGCATCCATTGGTTGCCTGAAAAAAGTCTCTTTCATTTGACAGTAAGTGGATCAAGCTTTTCATTTTAACTATATTTAAGGTTTCCACTTGACTTCAATATATCTAGAATTCGAACACAAAAACTTGTCTTTGGACCTAGGTTTGAACTACAAACACTGAAACCTCTTAAATTTTCTCAGGTTACCTAGAACATGATTAAAATTACCATGGAACAAAAGTACAGTATGTCATGGCTGATGTTAAAATTTTTCCAAGGCTCTCCTTCTTCAGTGTTCTTACTCGTATACTTATTCCTAGATATGATGTTCATGTTTTCCTGGGAATCTCAGGTTCTTCAGACTTGGTCCTTGTGGATAATAAACCAAGTAATATGTATCTTTCCCACATTAGTTTTCCAACTAATGTGCATCCATATAGAAAGGGTTCTATAGTTTTAGATTTATCAAAAAAGAAATAAAGAATTCCAGAATTTCAGTCAAAATTCACTTTCCCTTGGCTCTAGTGTGGCTATTTTAGATTATGCGTAGACTCGAATACACTCTTTCTGTGGATAAAGAGACAACATGCTCTAGATATGATGAACTGTATAACTGTCTTACAGATTATTGTGGTCAAAAGAAGTGGTTTCTCCGTTTCAAAACTTGTCCCTGCAATGGCAATTCACCCCGCTGAGTTTTAATTAATAATGGGATCAACCCTCTGTTCCTTTCCTCATTTATTCCTTAGTTGAGGCTCCTCTCAAGCATGTGCAAGAAATTTGCAATTTTAACTGTACATAGCATCTCTGCGGCAATTATAAAGCGATGTGACAATTCAGCAATTCTTTCTTTTATTTGTTTTATTCTTCATTTTCCTGACATCATGTTTTGGGAAGGATTTGATGAATGTATTATATGTATATATATTGGGTTATATTGGACAGATGTCTTTCCGGAAGTATATTCCCCCTTGTGATGCACCATCTGGAAGTATGAAATCGTTGAACTTATCTGGAAAGGCTAATCAAAATTCTCAACCATCTGATCCACAAAGATCAACAGAGGATGATGTGGACATCGACATGGGTGAGGTCTATTTTTTGATTATGCATTTCCTATCGGCTGGACCATGTCACAGAACTTATGGGCAATTCTGGAATGAGCTTCTGGAACATCAACTTTTACCCCGTAGATACCATGCTTGGTATTCAAGGAGTGGAGCACCAAGTGGTGACGAAAATGATGATGGGAGGTCTTTCCCATTAAGTTACAATAGATTGGTGGAAAGGTAACTTTTGCTGCCTTATTCATCAAATGTCAAGGATATATGCCTTATCAATCCGTCTTTAACCAATCTCTTGTCATGTATTTCTTCTTTTGTATCTCCATGTTAGTAACATGTCTTCTGAATGGCATTGAAGTACAGTTTATGAATTGATTTCAGTTTGAAAGATGTTACTCTCTGTTATAGGCCTTTATCTGTTGATATTTGATAAGCATCAAACGTCTTGTGAAGACTGAGATCATTCAATTGTTTTGATTCAAGAATGAAGCCATTTGTACTAATTGCAGATAGAAGAAAATCATTTGGTTTATTGTGCTACTCAAAAAATGTAGTTTTTGTTTGGCAGCTAATCTCTTATTGATCCTTTTCTTCCCTCCACCCTTTTATAAACAGTACTTATGGTACTTTCCTCATCCTCCTTTGAGAAAATGAAAGCAGTTAGGATCATATTCTCCCTCTTTCCTGAGTTATGTTTGCTGCTTACTATGTTCATAGTTATAAAGTGTGTGATGTATCTAGGTACTCTCACGTGGGAAAAGATCACTTGGTGAAGCTTTTAAAGCAATTATTGTTGAGTGTGAAAGCTCTCCCTCCGGGTATGGTTGGTGGCAATATAATTAATGCAGCAGCTGTTCCGACTCTGCTAGGAACTGGTTCCTTTTCACTTCTCAGCAGTACGTCTTCTAGTTTCACTACTTTTCACTTGGTTATCAAGAAATTTCATGAGTTCTTCATGCACTGTGAATTTCGATGTCGTAAATTTTATGATTCCATCTGTGTCATTTCACCTAAAGCAGTTTGAATAAGCACAAAGCTTAAAATATTTATTTGATTTGTATTAGATTTGTCACAGTGATTTTAAAATATGTTGAAGGAAACTATGATTTAAAGTTAGTTCACGGAGAATGGGTCACATTATAGGTTAAACTTTTTTCTTCTGGGTTTTGAAGAAATCTTATAGAGCCTATAGAGTAATATTATTAGTAGAATCCTGCCTAGTGTTTATTAGGTGCCAAAACTGGAAAATGGAGGGGGGGGGGGGTAGTTTCATGTTCTTGACAAGTGGAACCATTATGCACCACTTCATAAATCCCTGAGTGGTAGAGGGTTTTACTTTCTTCTTCCTGTTAGCTCCAATTACCCTTAAGCTCTCTTCCTCTCTCTCAGGTGATCAAGATCAGAGGACTGATGAAGTCAAGCCTCCAGGTCACTTACGTTGGCCGCACATGCTAGCAGATCAGCTGCGTGGACTAAGTTTGAGAGAAATTGGTGGTGGATTTTCTAAACACCATCGTGCACCATCTATCCGTGCGGCATGTTATGCCATTGCAAAACCATCCACTATGGTGCAGAAGATGCAAAATATTAAAAAAGTTCGAGGACATAGGAACGCAGTTTATTGTGGTAACTTCTTTGGTTTTTGCATGTCTTATTCTTATATCATTACTTCTGGGGACTCAATGATAAATGCCTTTCTGAGAGTGGCTGAGTGCCCTAAGACTGAGTTGTATAACTTCATATGTAACTTCTTACTTTGTCTGAATGTTTACCCTAAAGCAGAAGGAAGTAGTGGTCCCATTTTGGCAATACTGTTTGCAAATTTTGCTACATGGTGTGGGTGTGTAATTTTTGACATTGGATAATCATAAAGTAGTTTTATATTGATGATTATCATTCTGCTTTTGCTGTTATGTAGAGTTATGAGTTTTTTCAGTTTTCATCTGGTCAAGGTGGGTTTATGTTCGCTTCTTATTTTGGCCTTGAGCCATTGAGTAATTTAGTTAATGAAGCTTTGCTTTACTTAGGTGCTCTGTAAATTTATTCATTGATTCAATTGAATAATTAAGAGGAATATTGACTGCAGCAATATTTGATCGGTCTGGGAGATATGTTATTACTGGCTCAGATGACCGACTTGTAAAGATTTGGTCAATGGAAACTGCATATTGCTTGGCCAGCTGCCGTGGACATGAAGTAAGTTGTTTCTATTGCTATCTTGATCCATTTCCTAATCTTCTGTCTTTTGAGTTCACTTTTATTGTATTTCTTTCAGGGTGATATCACTGACCTAGCTGTCAATTCCAACAACACTTTAGTAGCTTCTGCTTCAAATGATTGCATCATCAGAGTTGTAAGATACTTTTTCAAAGTTACATGATTTCCTATCATATGTATTTCTGAATGGCCATCTTAGTGTTCCTTTTTAATTCTAACAGTGGCGCTTGCCTGATGGGCTGCCGATTTCTGTGTTGCGTGGTCATACTGGAGCTGTTACGGCAATAGCATTTAGTCCAAGACCTAGTTCTGTTTATCAGCTCTTATCGTAAGATCATTTGATTGTCTATGCTACTTTCGTGGAGTTCCGTTTCCAATATCTTTGCATCTCTGATTCATTTTCTTAATTGTGTATCTGCACAAAGTTTTATACATATGTTACCCTGAAAGAGGAGATCTCCTTCTATAGGTAGTTCTTTACATGAGATTGAAGTGATGTAAAGGAAGCACCTGTATGTCTCCTTTTAGTTAAAGAAAATAACTCCAACTTTTGCAATGCTTTTGTAGTATTTTTCCGCCATCTAATAGAGGGATTGTCTAGAGGAAGCTGTGTCTTTCAAAGTATTAGTCACGCTATTTCTCCTAAATCTTCCCATGTTTGATTTTGTATAAACAAAATGGAAGCTGACCTGAATAAAGCAGAATAGATGATTCATATGACCCTAATTGATTTGACAATGAGGCTTAGTTGATTGTTTATTATTGAAAAAAGCAACTGTTCACCTGTCAATACCCAGACATACACCTATTTTAAGCTGACTTGAGCTTGCTAATGGTTGGCTTGTCCATAAAAGCTCGTTCAAGGTCTTGCTGCCAGATCATCTGGATGGTTTGTGTTTTTTAAATTATTTGCTCTGAAAGCTATCCATTTCTCGGTAGTTTTACTTCAAATGGTTAATCTCTTCCTTTCCCTTCCCCTTCCATATATCTTGTTCTTTGTCATGATAACTATGTCAACCCCATCTCCATCTGCACTGTGGCCCAAGAACACAAGTAGTCTTTCATGTGGAAACAGAGTTTTACATTGTGAAGATACCTTACGAATTCAACATAAATGAGTCTTGTCCAATGAAATAACTTGATTTTCTTTATCGTGCTTTAATTGCTCATGGAACATTTTATCATAAGGTAAAATAATTCTATTAATGATGATATGCTTTTATTGCTCATGGAAGAAACTCCTGTATACGAGCGGTATACCAAAGAGAACCTGCAAAAAAGGAGATGCTTTTTCTTTCTCTATGTATGCTCTATAATGTCACTCCTTGACTACTATATACGCTATGCTTCTATCATTGCCGCAGGTCATCTGATGATGGAACATGTCGGATTTGGGATGCTAGATATTCCCAGTTTAATCCACGCCTATACATACCAAAACCGCCTGAAACAGTTGCTGGTAAGTTGTAATGTTTGTCTGCTGAGTGCTGACTATGTTGCTCAGACTCTTCAAGAATGCCTCCACACCTATGTCGGTTCCTCCAAGTTTATGTTACTTTTGGAGGATCCAGCACGCTATTGTTGACATTTTTGAAGAGTCCGAGCAACATGGAGACTGTCGGCATTCTGAATCCAAATTTATATGGCAAATTGCTTACAATTGCCTAAATGGTTGTAGGGAAGAACACTGGTCCATCATCAAGCACTGTTTTGCAAAGCCACCAGATCTTCTGTTGTGCATTCAATAACAGTGGAACATTCTTTGTAACTGGAAGCTCAGACACTTGTGCAAGAGTAAGAACAGATTACTCTGTCTGACTCGTATACACTGTCATTACCCTGTGGTTGTAGATTTCTGACACTGATATGTTGCTGCTTACGAGAATCTTATCTACTTGCAGGTATGGAATGCTTGTAAATCTAATTTTGATGACTCAGGGCAGCCTAATCATGAGATAGAGATTTTATCTGGTCATGAAAATGATGTAAACTATGTGCAATTCAGGTTGATAGCTCCAGGATAAGGTTTCATGAGTCCATTCAATTCAAGTGTGTTTCCATGCCTTGTGTTCATGATCTTGTCTTGTGAGTGCAGTGGTTGTGCTGTTGCGTCCAGATTTTCCTCCACTGATGCATCAAAGGAAGACTGTGTCCCCAAGTTCAAAAACTCATGGTATGTCTCAGGAAATTAAAGGAACTAAAAGACAGTGGGAAAGAGCAATGATTCTTTTTTCGTGATGTTAGCTACATACTGTATAACTCATCGTCATAAATATTGCTTATGATTTTGGTTAAAGAAATTTGACCACCGAAGTTTACTGTTTCAGGTTTAATCATGACAACATTGTTACTTGTTCCCGTGATGGTAGTGCAATCATTTGGATCCCGAGATCACGTAGATCGCATGTGAGCTCTCTTTAGATCTCAGTTTGATCTTTGCTTTCTTTTCTAAGCTCGAAGCAATATCTAGTTCTGTTCTCATTTGTTTCATCATTCTCATACTGTATACTCATTGTTTAAGGGAAAGGGTGGACGTTGGCAGAAAGCGTATCATTTGAAAGTTCCACCACCTCCAATGCCACCTCAACCTCCTCGAGGCGGTCCACGTCAAAGAATTCTTCCAACTCCACGTGGTGTTAATATGATTGTCTGGAGCTTGGATAACCGTTTTGTCCTTGCTGCTATCATGGGTATGATGTATTTATACATTTTTCGCACATGAAGAGCATCTAAATTAGCTGACGAATTATTACAACTCTTTCAGCTGGACTGCTTTTTAAAATTGTTAACTCTTGGTGACTGCCTTCAGTTCTTATCCCTGATTTCTTCATTGGGTACTTCCCGTTGGTAGATTCTCCACCATGCTTCTTCGTACTGTTCCTTGTAAAATAATTTTAGTAGCATAACTTCAGCTCGTTCTCATCCAAAGGGTTGAGTTCTTCTTGGTCCTGTTGTTACTTCATTCTCAACCCAGAGCTTAAATTCACTCTTCTTTTTCTTTTGCTTTGCACCTATAGTTCTTGCTGAAGCCCTAAGATTTTTTTGTCATCTTAAGGAGATCTGATGAAACTTTGTTTGTTTGCAGATTGCAGAATATGCGTGTGGAATGCTGTTGATGGTAGCTTAGTTCATTCTTTGACGGGTCATACTGAATCTGTAAGCTTCTTATGCAATTTGATAATGGTTTGTCATAATAGCTGTCATAAATGGGCAAGCCTTTAAAGATTGTGAACAAGACCTGTCCTATACTAAAATGAACTGGACTGAAGGCCCACTTTATCCTTTTATTGTTTATTACTCCCTCCGTTTCAATGTGTTGTCCTACTTTCCTTTTTAGTCTGTTTCAAATTAAATGCCTCTTTCCTTATTTGCCATCTCTTTATTTCAACTTTCCACATGACATGTTGAAGACCACAAGATTAAAGGGCATTTTGGTACATTTGACACATCTTTAATTGAAGACCACAAGATTAAAGGGCATTTTGGTACATTTGACATATCTTTAATTGAAGACCACAATATTCAAAAGTCTTCTTACTTTCTTAAACTTTGTGTCAAGTCTTAAGTAGGAGTTGATTACAATTGATTGCATTTACTTTTGTTTGCTTGGATTGTGGCTCACAGTGTGCACTTTGTGATTGCAGACCTATGTACTTGATGTCCATCCTTCTAATCCTAGAATAGCCATGAGTGCTGGTTATGATGGGAAAACAATTGTCTGGGATGTGAGTAACCGATTCCCCCCCCCCCCCCTCCCCCCGTAATAGACTCGGTACTAAAATTTTCTTTTACATATACATCAAGTCAAGTACCAAAATTACATAAATCCTTCAAATTTGTAGATATGGGAAGGTGCACCTATTCGAACATACGAAATTGGGCGATTCAAGCTAGTTGATGGAAAGTTTTCTCCGTAAGTCTATGATCTTACTTGTGCTTTCTACAGCTTTTCTCAATACATTTGATGTTACTTCAAGAGACTCAAGCCCAGGTGTGATTCAAAGACATGCGATGTAGTAATCTGTACGGCTGTTTTGCTTGGAAAAGGAGATGCCAGATTTATTACATTCAATTTACTTTGTGTATGCTATATTTTTTAATTAGTCATGGACAAGTTGTTAGTGATGTATGTTTCTTTCTATCTTACAGGGATGGGACGTCAATAATACTTTCAGATGATGTTGGCCAATTGTACATATTGAATACAGGGCAAGGAGAATCCCAGCAGGATGCCAAGTATGACCAGGTTTGTTGGAGTCCAGAAGTATTTTGGTTGCATCGTCCCGGATTTAGTAAATGATTTCTGATGCATGTCTTAAACAGTTTTTTCTTGGAGATTATCGCCCTGTCGTTCAGGATACAAATGGAAATGTCCTTGACCAGGTTGGTGATCTGTCAATTCCTTACTAAACTCTGTCTTTGTACTCATGTGCTACATATTCAAGAAACTACAAGTTAAGAAAGGAGGGTCGAGATTAGGTGCTGGATAGGTTCAGGGTTACACCTTGTAATTCAAACAATTTGAAGTGAATATTTTAGTAAGTTTAAATGCTTACGTATTCTTATTGATATTGATTAGAATTGAAATTTGAAAATATCTTTTCCTTTGTCATTGTCTATCATAGTTTGAATTTGAATGATTGGTATCACAGTCCATGGAGCGCCTTTTTAATTCAAAACAATCTAAAGTGAACTTTTAGTAAATTCATACATTGACTCATCCTCATCGATACTGGTTGGGAATTGAAATTTGAAATTATTCATTCTGGTTATTGTAATCTATCGTTGTAGAAATTTTTTAAATTGTAAATTATTGATATCACTATCCATGGACCATTATTATTACCTGTGCTGCAGTGGCTTGTGTGATTCATGTTCCTTAAGATACTGTTCTCTTAATTTGGTACATAGAGATGTACTTGTTATGCCAGCTCATACTTTGCAGCATCTGCTTCATATAGTCTCCAATTCTGCTCTGTTCTTCATTACTTTTGTGGTGCTATTTTCTCCATTATATCATAAAATTCTCTGGGATATAAAAGGCATCCAATCTATTAAGTTCCGAGTGCCTAATGGTTACTATATAAATTTTATTTGTATCAAGCTGTATGGATATAATAAACGTGCCTGTAAACTACTGCTTTCTTGCTGCGACAGTGTCTCTTCAAGTTTTGAAACTTATTAAATCTCAAACTGGCATTCCATTTTCGATCTGAGGGGCTGTTAACCCCAACTTCTACGAATTTGAAGGCAGCTTTCGTTTATGCTTTTTCTTAATTTATAATATTTTACAGGAAACGCAACTTGCTCCTTACAGGAGGAATAGGCAAGATCTCCTTTGTGATGCAGGTTGGTGATTCTTGTTTAAAGAATGTGATTATTTTCCCCCAAATGTCTCATGTATGTATATGATGACAGGCATGATTCCATATCCAGAGCCATACCAGAGCATGTATCAACGAAGGCGGTTAGGAGCTTTGGGAATCGAGTGGAGACCCTCGTCATTCCGATTTTCTATTGGGACAGATTTCAACATGGACCAGCCGAACCAAACTTTTCCCATTATAGACTTGGAGATGCTGATTGAACCACTTCCAGGATTTGTGGATGCAATGGATTGGGAACCAGAAATTGAGATACAAAGTGATGAATCAGATTCAGAGTATCATGTAACTGAGGAGTATTCTTCTGGAAAAGAGCAAGGGAGTTTCTGCTCTGATGCTTCTGCAAATGCAGAAAATAGTGATGAAGACAGTGAGGCTGAAGATAATCAAAAAGATGCGGTTCGTAGATCAAGAAGGAAGAAACAGAAAGAAGTAAAAGGCTTTTATGTATTTTTCCATCAGCATTTTCTTTTTTATATGCAGTGCTTGATAATCATTTTTGCTTCTTTGTTAAGGCTGAAGTTATGACATCCTCTGGAAGGCGTGTAAAAAGGAAGAACTTGGACGAGTGTGACAACAGTTCCCATAGGACCAATCGCTCTAGGAAATCAAGACATGGTCGAAAAGCGAAGAAAAAGTCTTCATCGAAATATTTGAGACCCCAGAGAGCTGCTGCTCGCAATGCCCTTCATTTGTTTTCCAGAATTACAGGGACATCTACTGAAGGAGAAGATGACTATGGTTCAGAAAGTGATTCATCTGATAGTGAGTCCACACTTCAGGACTCAAACAATGGAAATGAAGATTCTGATGTGTCCTTAAATAGTGAACGACATGGGCATTCCAAGGGGAAAGAGATATGTGTTGATCACTCTGATGAAACAAATAAGCTCCAGCCATTTCCTAACTCTAATTTCAATGGTGGAATTAGGAGGAGATTGGTCCTAAAACTGCCAAATCGTGATTCAAGTAATTATGGGCCTCCAAAGAATTACGAGCCTTGTCTAGCTGGTCCATCTTTGGCTCCTGAGGAAGCTGGTGAAGTAAGTCAAAACTACTTGGGCTGTGAGGATTACAACCTGAGTGATGCTAATGGTTACATAAGAGAAAAGAGTGAAATTGATCAACCCACAAAAATTGAAAGTCACTTGGACCTCTTGGAAGGGTGCAAAGATGGGAACATCAAATGGGGAGGGGTCAAATCCCGCTCAACCAAGCGCTCTAGGATGGGAGAACTGTTTCCATCAGGCTCTGAGACTGGACCTAGCTCATTTGCTGAAGGAAGCATTCTGAAAGAAAATGTTGTTAATGGGCACCCAATGCTTGAAAAGGAGCACCACAGAGTTCCTCCTTGTTCAGAGATCCAAAGTGAAACCAATGGAATCATTCATGTCAATGAGAATCATTGTCAGGATGCTATACAGGAGACAGAAAATGTTAAGCTTTTAGATGGGACTGACAGTGATCATCCATGTAAACAAAATGCAACTCCTGTCCCAATGAGGTTGCGGATAAGGTCAAAGACTCTTTCTGGTCATCTTGATAACTGTGACATGTTATATGCAAAGACTTCATTGGAGGATTCTGGGTGCACTGCTTGTGATACAGTTTCTGAATATCAGGACACTGAGAAGGTCTTAAGTTCAGAAGCCCCCACCGAAGAAGACAGCAGAACAACTTTAGATGATGGAGACCGTGAGAAGAAGTTAGATGCAGATAATATAGGTGGAACTTCTGGGACAGAAGTGCAAGTCTCACAGCCGGTGCGGTCACATGATATGATGTTCACTGCTGTCTATAGAAGGTCAAAATTTGGTCGGAGTAGAAGTGGTAGAGAAGGTGTCAGTGGGAATATGGCAGCGGCCACTTCAAATGTGGGGAGCCATAGTCTAGCTGAGGGATCCGAGGCCATTATTGAGGGAGTTCGAAGAACTAGGTCTATTAGATTAAGGTCGACAACTTGCGATGTGAATCCTGCACATAACATTGACAGATTTGTGCAGTCACATGACGGTTCCGAGGGAACGTCAGTGGAAAAGACAGCAGGTAACAAAGATGATGAAAGCTCGTTTGAAGAGAAGCTACTTGGTTCAGCTAGTGCTGTTGGGTTGCGTTCTACCCGAACACGGAGAGCCAGCTATAATGCCCGTGAACCTAGTCCTCCAGACAGAAGGAAATCATACCAAGCAGCAAGAAGCTCATGGTTGATGTTGGTAGCCCATGAGGAGGGCTCCCGGTATATACCTCAGCGAGGGGATGAGATTGTATATTTAAGACAGGTATTCTTGAATTTATCTCAGTTTTCAAGATTTGTGTTTCTAGAATTCTTTTCTCTTAACAGAAACTGGTCCTTCATCTGCACTTTGTGATCTATACAGGGTCATGAGGAGTACATAACTCAGAATAATTTGAGGGATTTAGGCCCCTGGAAAACAATAAAGGGAAAGATAAGAGCAGTAGAATTTTGTATGATTGAAAACCTCGAGTTCAAAACACGGCCAGGTTCCGGAGAAAGCTGTGCTAAAATGACACTGAAATTTGTAGATCTTACTTCTGATGTGGTGGGGAAATCATTTCAGTTGACACTGCCTGAAGTGACTGGTTTCCCTGATTTTCTTGTTGAAAGAACCAGATATGATGCTGCTATAGAAAGGAACTGGACTTCTCGGGACAAATGCCAAGTTTGGTGGAAAAATGAAGGTGAGGAAGATGGGAGTTGGTGGGAAGGTAGGATTCTAAACGTGCAAGCTAAATCTCATGAATTTCCTGACAGCCCCTGGGAAAGATATATTGTCCGATACAAGAGTGATCCATCGGAAACTCATCAGCATAGTCCTTGGGAACTATATGATGCTGACACCCAATGGGAACAACCCCATATAGATGATGAAACCAGAGAGAAGCTGATGCATGCGTTTACTAAGCTGGAGCAATCTGGGAATAAAGCTCAGGTAACAATATTTGCTTGCCGTACTAATTCATATTAACGGAACACACGTCTCAATAGTTTTTGGCTGGGCTGCAGGACTATTATGGTGTTGAAAAATTGAGACAGGTTTCACACAAGTCAAACTTCATTAATAGGTAAGCCCAGTTGGTTTCATCATTTTCTATTTGTACTAGTTTCATGCTCTGACGAGTTGCATTACTTGGCAGTGTGTATTATGAATCTATGGTTATTAGAATACTCCTGCCAAACAAATGTGAAGTTCCCTATGAATGTCAAATGATGCATACTGATTGAAGTATTATTAATTTGCAGGTTTCCTGTGCCCTTGTCTCTTGAAACTATTCGAGCTAGGCTAGAGAACAATTACTATAGGAGTCTGGAGGGAATGAAACATGACATTGAGGTGATGCTCTCAAATGCCGAGTCATATTGTGGAAGAAATGTCGAGTTAACAACCAAAGTGAGACGTTTGTCCGAGTGGTTCAGACGGACACTATCTTTATAGCAACTTCTGATGCAATTTTGTAGAAATTACTGCCCATTTAACTTGGTCCAGGCCCCCTCAATATTGTAAATAACATTTTGGCCTTTCTAATTTTTTGATTCTTTTTCTTTTTACGAATACCAAATCCTTCTAGGTCAGGAAAATAGGCTGAAGATTCTTTATAGGAGGTTGAGGGAGATTAGGGGAGGTATCCAGCCCAAATTCATTATTTCTAGTTTAACATCTAAATGTACTCGAACTGATCGAAGATCGTTGAAGCTAAAAATTCTGGGGCTTAAACCCATTGACTGGAAATATCTTTATCCCAGACCAATGTGTTGCCATATGTACCTATTAATGATGTGCATCTATCTGCTTTGCATGGGGCAACAAAAGTTCACGAAGAGAATGTCAGATGCAGAGCCATATTAGCACGCTCTTCCCCCTTGCATCCCAAAAGTGTTATGTTTTGGTAAAAGTTCTACTAGCATTAATGAACAACTTGAAGTTGATCATATTTCTTACAAGTTGTAATTACAACTTCATGAATGAAAAAAGTGAAGTGGTGAGGACAGCAACATGAAGGTTTCGTTAGTGATAAAGATGTTGCTTGCTAACTAAAGAAAGATTGGACGTGTGGGAGGGGATGAATACGTTTGGGTCATCTATACTCCAACTGATATCATTTAATTAAGAGGTCCGGTTTTCTTCATTTAATCAATGAAAAAGGGTCAAACGGCCTTTAAGGAATTAAAAATGACTAAGTAAATTATCCGGCAAAGCGCCGGTGATGAGCTACGTCATGAGTTTGTATTTTGGTGATTACACCAAATTGCCAAGAAAATTTATCCCAATGGTGAAAGGTTTGACAAAAATTCTAAGTGTTATTGAGTCTTTTTTTTTTTGTTATGCAAAAGTTATGTGAATCGTAGAGAAAACTTTTAAGTATCAGAACGAAGTGTTAAGGAAATCCTTATGGAAATTGATGATGCAACATAAGTAAAAGAATTATCTAACTTTGCGGGTGTTTGAAAGAACATTTAAGCTCGTAAAAAGCATATTGCATAAAAATGAATTGCTTTTTAGATTTTCAATAAGAAGTATTTTTCTTTGGCAATAAGAAATCTGAGCAATTCAACTAAGTGTAAAATTAATATGAAATGTTCCATTCAAATGAAATTTTTATTGCTCTAGATTCATATAAATGACACGTTCTTTTGATATGGATTTTTATAAGTTTAAATCTCCATAAATGCACCTCCATCAAATACAATTTGAGAATTAGCTTTGATATATCAAGTATGTAGCTTAAGTGTTGAGAATGACATTAGATTTGAAATTGAGGATCCTCCCTGACATGGTTTGTCAAAGCTCACCAATACACAGTCGCTTCATATAGTATTTAAGCGCACACTTCATTTGAAAGTCTCCTTGCCATTTTCGGCAATGCAGGGACCACTTTACATAATTGTCGAGTGATGCCATTGCAACTTTTAAAGTCCTGCGATCTATTTAGATACGTTGCAAATCTTCTTCCTTAAGCAAACCCCAGTGAAGTTGAGAAGTGCTCACTCGAAAGGACAACTTGATCACTCTATGCAACTAAGTGCGCGCGCCCAAAACTGATTAGAAAGCATTAAAATTAATCTGTTATAATGACCGATTTATAGTAAATAAAATCTGCGAGCTAATCATGTGCAAATGTTTGACTGGCCATTTACCAGGAGGAGTGAATCCTGATCTCTGATGCCTTCCCCGTCAATGGTAAAACCTGAAATTAGGGAGAGAATGAACATACATATTAGGAATAACTGAAGTGATCCCACAAGTCAATTAGACCTTGTTGAAGATCAAAGTCAAAATTAGATAGTGATAATGAATTAGAGTAGTTTCTTGCTATCGTGACTAAATAAAGAGATGAGTGAATAAGTGGAGTGTTTCACAAAATAGTTGTACTAATTTAAAGAGCAAAATCAGAAAGCACAAATGGTGAAATTCAATGTTTCTCACTACTGTTAATTGAGCAATCGAGATTGATTGTAAAGATCATCAAGTATAAGCTGGTGTGACAATGCAATTTGAGCATTTGACTATAAGTTATTCGAATAAACAATTGAGTCAGAAAATATTTCAGTGGTTGTACCAAGGAAAACATATCGTAAGGATAACATATCTTAACATAATTACCAACACAACCATTTAGTTTCTAGTCAATGAAGCCAAGCAACAAATTTATAGCTTCTTGTTATCGGGTTCAAATCCATATCGAGGTGGAGTGCAGCAACCAATGCAAGTACTGAAAGACCAAAAGCAAGGAGGAGAACCTTTCTGTAAACTAACTTTGTTCCCTGCTTGAAGCCAAATATGAAGGGATAATTGCTTTGAAGACGCCTCCAGTAGTATACATTAGCCATACATGAACATATGAAGGACAATGTATCTGAGTAGGCTATGTTAGAGCTTCATTACTCATATGTATTGCTTTAAACATGTTTTCGCTTGTAGATAGACATTGGGAAATAATCAATCTGAATTTGTAAAAGACAGATGGTTAGTTCACTTATAGAGTGAAAATATGTTTTCCATATACTGCCTCTCAACCTCATGCTCTAGAATGAGCCCTGCACGTATCGATAGAGAAATAGCTTCCACTTACGCTATTGAGCAGCCAGAGAGCAAACTTGTAGGTGAAAAATATATCACTAACTGAAATGAACATATGGTTCTGATGCTAGCGAGACAACATGTCAATTATATGGTATTAAAATGTCACATATGAGGCTGGATTCTAAATTAAGTCTTCAATTTCAAATAATATAATTAATTAGCAAGGATTGCACAAATTTTGAACTAAAAAAAAAAAGATCAAGCAAGGAATCACATTTATTTGCTTGAAATAATTTGAACTTTGTGTTCACCTCTAATTTTAAACATGGATCAGTATAGGTCTAAAATCAAACAATTAGACTGATAATCCATCAACTGATCTACTGAAAATTTAAATCTTAAATATGCATGGAGTTATTGAACTTGGTAAACTTCGCTGAAACATGTTGGTCCATTAACTGGAATCATAAAACTCGCACAATACATATCATTTAATAACTTATGTGGAACTCTGAATTGTGTTGTCTAGGGTGATGGTTAGTGATTTTTGTATAAGATGATTACACGAAATAGGAATGTGCAAATCTCACAGAGGCGATAATGGAATCGGCGTAGTGAAGTACAGCTCTAAATTGGAGTGATTTGGTGCAATGATAGTGAATTTACCATAGTTTGGTGAAGGTTGGAAGTTGGAATAGTTAAGTACGTATAAAAACTTCGACAGTAGTGGAAAAAAGTAAAATTTACTTCAGCAGAGAGAACAGACTTCCTCTTAACAGAAAGTTTGCTATCATATATTTATGGGGTTGTCAGGCTTAATATGTTCTAATGTTGGCTGGATTGAAATGTGGAAAAGATCCAATAGTTTAAGATTCATGGGAATTTTAAAGTTTATTTATTTATTTATTTTGACAAAAACACATGGTAATCAAACTGTAAGTAACCAAAAAGAGTCGTTGAAATGTACATAGAAATATTTAGTGTTGTATAAGGGAATAAATTGGCATAGACTGGAACAGTAGCAAACACGGGTCGACTGCGGTGTGGCACTTTACAAAATATCATTTATGACTTCTTGTTTTACTCATGCTCTTAAAATAATCATTCTAAGCTTATCAGGATGCGGAAAATGATAGTAGAAGGATTGTTGAAAAGAAGATAGGTATGGCTTAGATTGTTGCAGTAAGAATAAATTTGACGAATCAGTTTGGCACGATTTATCTTCTGTGTCAATTATTTTAAATGATAAGCATAAACAGAAATCTAGTAGATTTTTTCCCCCAAAACATATGGGAATCAGGCTATGAGTAACCAAATGGAGTCGTTCAAATGTACATAAAAATATTTGTTGTTGCAGAAGGATTTTTTTTTTGTTTTTTTGCAGAGAATGATACAGTAGCATACATGAGCCGATTGGAGGTTTTCCGCAATAATAATGTGAAAGTGTGATGAAATTTTGTGAGCTAGAAAAGAGAATGACAAATATCTATTGGTAAAAGCGGTGATGTTAACAAAGGCTGGCCAGGAAAATAATAAATTATTCAAAATTATGTATGGCTAAAGAATTTGTTTAGAAAGTGGTGATGGTACGAAAATTTTAAATCGAGTTAAGTAAAATATTTGGTAGAGAAAGAAAAAGTAGCATATCAAGGCCGCCGGGGTGAGGGGGTGGGGGGCATGTGAAGGAGAATGACGACATTTGTTTGACGGAAGCAATGGTGGTAAGAGATGCTAGACCGACTAGGGGATGATATAAATTAGAGTATGATAAAGCTCTTAGAGTTTTTGACATCCAAAGGATCTAAATAGAAAATGATGCGGCGAGGTCTATATTGCAACAAAAGTAAAACAGTTTAGTAGACAAAGGAAAAGTAGCATACCTTGTCCGGTTGAAGATTTGCTTGCGTTGTGAATAATAATTTCAAAGTGTGTTGAGATATTGTGAGCTATGTATGAGAATATGAAAGTCCACTTGAAGAAACCCTGAAGGTACGAGATGCTGGGCAGAAAAACAAACGACTAAGCATTCAAATTTAATAATGACAAGCATAAAAATTCGAAAACAACTTAAGTATGCAAATTAGATGAAGTCTAAAGATATTATTAGAAAGTGGTGAAGTTTCAAGGTATTTGATGTGACAGTTTCAATGAATTTGAGTGAGAAAGAGAAAGTAGCATACCTGGAGTGTTTGGAGGATTTTACCGTACAACAAAGAAGAACAGGGAGAGCCTTCGAGATGTGATTGTTCAATTTCAATCAAAAAGAGGGAGGGAGGTGAAATATGGATTTGGTGTGCCCTTTAGTGAAGTGTTGTTTTTGTGGTTGTTTAAGTGAATTTCTTACACGCCCAAGCAAATTGAGTTTTATTGAATAAAAAGGAAAAAACTACCACCTAACAAAAATCATTACAATGTTTATACTCTTCATATGAAGTGCATTGCCTGAATGATGCTTTGTATAATTATATAAAATATAAATATATGTTACAGGCAAAAACTCATGAGTATATTGCATTCTTGGAGAGAAGACATTCCTTGTTGAAGTACATGGATTCAAATCTAACTTCATTGAGAGGAACTGCATGAAAGTGCACATACAAAATTCAGCAATCATGCGAAAGTTTAACGCCTATTATTTTGAATTGCAACTAAGATTGAAATTATTTCTTAAGAAAATAATATTTGGACCAAAACAAATAAACAACACTTATCCAAAACCCAAACACCAAGTTTGTGAAACCATATTGTGTACACTCTAAAGCCAATGGCATCTAAGTAATTTATCTCAACTTTGCGCTGAGAGATTGTACTTGGTTAATCATCTCATCAAGCGCCAAGGGTTTTTCGATCAATTTTTTTATTTTAAAAAAGGAGCTTATCATATTAGATTTCTGAAAAAAATTCTTAAAATTAATAGACCTCTTTATTGACTTGTAGTGATAGAAAAAGCAAATAATTGTAACTAACGACCTTGATACTGCGTGTATCAAATTCTTCTTGTTTTTAGGAAAAAAACACTGAGTGAACGAACAAATAAAAAATAAAAATATTCTAAAGTAAAACAGCTATAAACTACCTTCTCCAATACACTATGAGAAGATATTCTGATAGTCAATGTACGAAGCTTATTCCATTATCTAATTAAGTAGTAGTCATAGTTAAGAAATCATACAACAACTCAATAAAAGTCTAGATGATTTCTGCCTAAGATATTGATGAAAAGTTGGAAAACGTTGGTTGTGAGCCTCCGTTATAAGTAATACGACTTCATAATTTTATAACATGCACAAGTCACTTAATCCCTATATATAATGTGTGGAACAAATTAATAAATCTGAGAGAAAAGTAAGAAAGAAGTCAAACTAATTGCCTTAATTTTCTAGGATGGAGGCAATGGCATATTTTAGGAAATTAAGATTTATCGAAGAAACTCCTACTTAGTAGATATTTTTATGTAGTAATCAAATCTTTTATTTAAAATTAAGTGGTGGTTAGTTGGCCACAAATAGTGGTGGTCAATTGGCCACAATAAGTGGTGGTCAGTTGGCCACAAAGAGTGGTGGTCAGTTGCCCACATATGTATTGTGTGAGTTTTTTTTCTGCTTTTTTTGTGGTTTGTAGTCCTCATACACACACTATATATATGTGTGTGTAGAATATGTAATTAACAATCTAGAAATAAGAAATATACTTAAAATATTCTAGTTTTCTCTTCTTCTTCCCTGCAGTTTTGTAGCAATTTACAGCTATATTTTATTCACTGCTTCAACTTTCTGTTTTCTAATCTTTCTTCCCCTTCTTGTAACATGGTATCAGAGCCCATTTCTTACGGGATCTGAATTTATTTTTTTGTTGATTGACTCATCTTTTTTTAAGCTTTTTTCTTGGATCTGTTTGCTAGAAAACATGGCACCAGAAAATCAATCAACGATGGATCCTCCGATTTTTTCTGGCGATAATTATCATATTTGGGCCATTAAAATGAAGGCCTATTTGAAGGCTCTCAACTTGTGGGATGACAAGTGAGGCTTGCTCAGTTGGTTAAGCACCTCCACCCACGACCGGTAGGTCCTGGGTTCGAGTCACATTGGAGGGAAAGTGTGGAAACACTATAAATCCTCCAAAATGGGAAAAAAAAAACTTGTGGGATATCATTGAGAGAGGAGAACCTGTTGTCCATTCATTGAGAGACAACCCAACTCTCAATGATATAAAAAAGTATGATGAGTTGGTGACTAAATCTTCAAGAGCTCTCACTTGCATACATTCCAGCCTTACAGAAGTGATATTTACAAGAATTATGGCTTGTGAGACAGCTAAAGAAGCCTAGGATAAGCTAAAGGAGGAGTTTGAAGGCAGAAACAAAGTTAAGTCTATTAAGGTCTTAGCTTTGAAAAGGGAGTTTGAGCTCTTGAAGATGAAGGATTTGGATAGTGTGAAAGAATGGTCTTCCAAACTGGTGGATATTGTGAACCAAATAAGGATACTTGGTAAAAACTTTCAAGACCAGAAGATTGTAGAGAAGATCATGGTCAGCCTTTCGGACAAGTTTGAATAAAAAATCTTAGTTATTGAAGAGTCTTGTGACTTGACTACTCTTTCAATAGCTGAGCTGATCTCTAAATTGGAAATCCAAGAGCAACGGGTAACCATGAGAAGTGAAGGAACAGTCGAAGATGCCTTTCAAATAAGGCATAAATTCAGACAACAAAAAAAAGGAAAAAAGTCTCTTTAGACCACTCTGGAGAGGTGAAATCTAGTGGATACCAAGGTGAATCATCGAGGAGAGGTAAATTTCCACCTTGTGGTATTTGTAAGAAGACAAACCACTTGGAGAAGAATTTTTGGTAGAAGTCCAAGAGGGTCCCCTATTCAATGCAAATATTGCAAGAAATATGGGCACATTGAGAAGTATTGCAGGCAAAAGAAAACTCAAAGTGGTCAGTCTTTCCAACGAGTAAATTTTACGGAAGATCACCAAGTTAAAAAAACAGAGGAGAAGGTATTCATGGCTTCTCACATATCACATGTTGATCGATGCAATTGGTATATCGATAGTGCGTGCACAAGGCACATGATGATTGATGAAAATCTATTTGTTAGCTTAGACAGGTTTGATAGGACCAAAGTGAAGCTTGAAAATGGTGCACTGGTGTAAGATCAAGGTAGAGGGTCCATAAAATTTCCTGCGGATGAAGGTATGAAAATCATAAATGATGTTCTTTATGTGCCAAGCTTAACTCAAAACTTGTTGAGTGTTGCTCAGTTACTTCATAATAATTACTCACTTACTTTTAAGGATAAAAAATATGTCATTTATGATTCTAAAGGTTGTGAAGTAGCTAAAATTAGCATGATTGGCAATTCCTTTCCAATTTCATGCTATTCTGCTGAAAGTTGCTCTTTCAATGTTGAAATGAGTGATACTTGGCTTTGGCATAAAAGATTCGGTTATTACAACCTTCGTTCATTGGTGTATATGCAATCTAAGGGTATGGTGCTTGATGTACCCAAAATTGACATGTGCCGAGATGTTTGTGAGTCATGTCAATTTGGTAAATTATATATACGACCCTTTTCTAAAGAAAGTCTTTGGAGGGCGAAGGAAAAGCTAGAGTTGATTCATAAAGATATATGTGGACCAATGAGGACATCTTCTTTGAGTAGGAATAAATATTTTATTCTCTTTATAGATGACCTTACTCGAATGACATGGGTCTTTTTTCTAAGTAGCAAAGTTCAGGCGTTCTCTGTTTTTAAAGAATTCAAGTCTATGATAGAAAGGGAGAGTGGCTGCCGGTTGAAGTATATCAGGTCAGATAATGGAACTGAATATACTTCATACTAGTTCAGCAAGTATTGTAAAGACTTAGGTATTCAACAACATTTCACTGTAAGCTACACTCCAGAACAGAACGGAGTTTCTGAGAGGAAGAACAGAATAGTGATGGAGATGGCAAGATGCATGCTAGCAGAAAAGAAGATGCCTAAATATTTTTTGGCTGAGGCAGTCAATATTGTACTCTATTTGCTGAACAGGTTACCAACTAGAGCACTCCAAGACATGACACCATTTGAAGTATGGAGGGGTATAAAGTCATCTGCTAGACACTTAAAAAATTTTGGTTCAGTCTGCTATGCACATGTTCCAGATGCTAAAAGAGGCAAATTGAATAACAAGGCAGAACTCTGTATTTTTTTGGGTTATAGCACAGCTGCAAAAGGGTACAAAGTGTATAATGTTCGTATGAAGAAGGTGCTTATCAGTAGAGATCTTGCGGTGGATGAGTCTAGCCACTATGATTGGGATCGAGATATTTTTGTGAAGAACCAAGATAGGAGAACTTCAGTTGCAGCTCAAAATACTCAGACGAGTGATATTTCTTCCAGTCTTATTACTGGAGCAGAACACCTTTCAAATGTTGAATTGACAACTGATTCTCCAGTTTTGAAGACCAGATCACTAGCTGAAGTTTATGAGCAATGCAATTTTGCTCTTGTGGAACCATCTTCCTTTGAAGAAGCAGCAAGTCATGAATCTTGGATTTCCGCAATGGAGGAGGAGATTGTCATGATTAATAAAAATGATACGTGGGAGCTGGTTGATAGGCCCGAACAAAAGAACATTATTCCAATATCGTAGCTCAATCTTCAGTAGAAGTTGGGTATGTGGCCGCTGCGTCTGCTACAAATCAAGGAATTTGATTGAGAAAAATCTTGTTTAAATTGAATCTTTTGCCAAAAGAACCAACAGTGATCTATGTAGACAATAAATTAGCCATTGCTATGGCTAAAAATCTAGTGCAACATGGAAGGACGAAGCATATCAACATCAGATTCCATGCTTTGCGAAATGCCAAGAAGAATGGGGAAGTTAAGCTGGTGCATTGCAGAAGTGAAGAACAACAAGCCGATATTCTAACCAAGGCTCTTTCCACCAATAAGTTTGAGTTTCAAAGGTCGTTGCAGGGAGTTTCAATAAAAAATCTTAAGGAGGAGTGTTAGGAAATTAAGATTTATCTAAAAAACTCCTACTTAGTAGATATTTTTATGTAGTAACCAAGTCTTTTATTTAAAACTAAGTGGTGTTTAGTTGGCCACTAATAGTGGTGGTCAGTTGGCCACAATAAGTGGTGGTTAGTTGGCCACAAAGAGTGGTAGTCAGTTGGCCACATATGTATTGTGTGAGTTTTTTTCTGCTTGTTTTATGGTTTGTAGTCCTCATACACACACTATATATATATGTGTGTGTAGAATATGTAATTAACAATTTAGAAATAAGAAGAATACTTAAAATATTCTAGCTTTTTCTTCTTCTTCCCTGCAGTTTTGTAGCAATTTACAGCTATATTTTATTCACTGCTTCAACTTTCTGTTTTCTAATCCTTCTTCCCCTTCTTGTAATAGCATACAAATTGTCCGAACTTTGTCCTAAGAGTTGACTCGTACAAAGACAGGAAAGACAGTTTCGAAAGCAGAGACATAAACTTGTCTAAGAAAATTTGGGCGGTATAATCTACAAAAACTTTATTAATTGTGCAAGAGAATATTTTGCATTGGTTCCTCTAAACAAACTTAACAATTGGCTTTCTTATTGACATATTTGCTATATTATTTCGTATTATCATATATGATATAGCCCACAAGGTATTTTCTCTAAATGCATAATAAGCAACATGTAGAAAATGATAAAAAGAGAAAAGTTTAAAATTATGTTTGTTGGACTTGTTAACAAAGAGTTAAAAGAAAATTATCACTAAAAGAAAAAAGAAGAATGAAATAGTTACAACAATCACTACGAAATGCAGTAAGAGATCAAACCTGAAGAAAGGGATAAGAAACCTTTGAGGAATAAAACATTTCAGTGAGAAGCCAAATAAGATAAAAGCTTATTGCGTTTGAATTTCATCTGTAATGAAAAAATCCTGATAAAAGTGGCGATGTACTACAGATCATAATGGTAGCAATTCAAACATAACTTATGTTGGTAGACAATTATATAACCAAGATTGAATAAACTCACACCGCTATCATTGTCAGTGGATACCAAGAAGAAAATATAATCCTAGGTAGTTCAAACAAAAGGAAGGAGCATACAGTAACATGCCAAAAAATTGAATAAAAATTTCACAAATTTAATCAGAACTGAAGCAAACCATGTTATCAATCTGTGTAATGAACTATAGTTTGCATTTTGATTTCAAATTGTCATTATAATATTGTGGAATAGTTGTGAGTTGAAGTTACATTTTAAATTGAAAGCAGAGGATAGGTAAAAATATACTTCTTTGTAGATGAGTCATAAATGTAAGAAGTAATGAAACCGTCAGACTTTTTCATTGCAACAACAATTATTTGGAGAGTAATTCACTGCAACCCCCTAAATTCCACTAGAAATAATACGAGAAGTGATTCTTGCCTACAAAATACTGCGACGAAGGATTTACACAGAAAATCAGCATACATGTACGGTTATGGAGGAATTTTGTGTGACGCGAAGAAGAATTTCATATTTTGCTTGTCAGAAATGCTGAATCAAAAGAGATGCTTGCAAAGATATGAAAAAACAGGGAGATGGTAAAGTTATTTTATTATCGCAGATTCGCAGTCGGATGAGCGTAGTGCCATTTGAGATGATATTGAGAAAGGCGGGGAAGAAGGTGCAGAGAGGGAGGCTGAGGAAGCGAGCGTTTTTTTGAAAAATTAAGGAAGAGATGTCGTCGTCGTCGTCGTCGTCGTCGTCGTCGTCGTCGTCGCCGCCGTCGTCGCCGTCGCCGTCGTCGTCCTCGTCATCGTCGTCGTCGTCGTCCTCGTCGTCGTCGTCGTCGTCCTCATCATCATCATCATCGTCGTCGTCATCATCATCATCATCATCATCATCATCATCATCATCATCATCATCATCATCATCGTCCTCGTCGTCGTCCTCATCGTCCTCGTCGTCGTCCTCATCGTCGTCATCATCCTCATCATCATCATCGTCCTCGTCGTCGTCCTCATCGTCCTCGTCGTCGTCCTCATCGTCCTCGTCGTCGTCCTCATCGTCCTCGTCGTCGTCCTCATCGTCCTCCTCCTCCTCCTCCTCCTCCTCCTCCTCATCATCATCATCATCAT
Source organism: Solanum dulcamara (assembly GCF_947179165.1). Classification (NCBI taxonomy): domain Eukaryota; kingdom Viridiplantae; phylum Streptophyta; class Magnoliopsida; order Solanales; family Solanaceae; genus Solanum; species Solanum dulcamara. The sequence goes on along the minus strand of NC_077240.1, from coordinate 40,284,504 downwards.
CGTCCTCATCGTCCTCATCGTCCTCATCGTCCTCATCCTCCTCCTCCTCCTCCTCATCATCATCCTCATCATCATCATCCTCATCATCCTCATCCTCCTCCTCCTCCTCCTCATCATCATCATCATCATCATCATCATCATCATCATTATTATTATTATTAATAATCATAATAATAATAGTAATAATAATAGTAATAATAAATAGTAATAATAATAATAGTAATAATAATAGTAATAGTAATAATAGTAATAGTAATAGTAATAATAATAGTAATAATAATAATAATAGTAATAATAATAATAATAATAGTAATAATAGTAATAATAATAGTAATAATAATAATAATAGTAATAATAATAATAGTAATAATAAACAACAACAACAACAAACCCAGTATAGTCCCACCATGTGGGGTCTGGGGAGGGTAGAGTGTACGCAGACCTAACCCCCACCTTGAAAGGTAGGGCGACTGTTTCCGAAAGACCCTCGGCTTAAGAGAGAAGAACAAGGGAGGAGAAATAAGGAAAACAAGACATAGGTCAGTAGAGCCAAGCATATAGAAAACAATATAAAAGTATGAATAATGAGAGCGATAAAGTCAGGGTAGGAAAGATCGGGGATAAAGGAACATTAACTACTATAGATAAAATAGGATACCCAAAGTAAACTGGGCTAACTAATATAAGGAGTAATCCCATGCAAAAATCAAATGTTAATAAGCAAATGAGCGCAACTACGACTACTATGGAGAAAAGATAGGTCACCTAGCCCACTATCTTAGTCTGAGTCCTCTACAGCCTCCTATCTAAGGTCATGTCCTCGGTGAGCTGCAACTGTGCCATATCATGTCTAATCATATCTTCCCAATACTTCTTCGGCCTCCCTTTGCCCCTCCTGAAATCGTCCATAGCCAACCTCTCGCACCTCCGCACTAGAGCATCTGTGTCTCTCCTCTTCACATGCCCAAACCATCTCAGTCTCGCTTCCCGCATCTTGTCCTCCACCGATGCCACTCCTACCTTGTCTCAGATATCTTCATTCCTAATTCTATCCATCCTAGTGTGCCCACACATCCACCGCAGCATTCGCATTTTCGCGACTTTCATCTTTTGAACATGAAGTTTCTTGATTGGCCAACACTCCGCCCCGTACAATAGAGTCGGTCTAACCACCACTTTGTAGAACTTGACTTTGAGTTTTGGTGGCACTTTCTTGTCACACAGCACTCCGGAGGCGAGCCTCCATTTCATCCACCCTGCACCGATATGGTGTAAAACATCATCGTCGATATCCCCATCTTCCTGTATAATAGACCCAAGGTACTTGAAGCTTCTTTTCTTTTGAATGGCCTGGGTACCAAGCCTCACTTCCCCGTCAGCCTCACGTGGCAGGCCACTAAAACTGCACTCCAAGTATTCTGTCTTGGTCCTACTCAATTTAAATCCTTTAGACTCCAACGTTTGTCTCCAGCCCTCCAGCTTGTCGTTAACTCTGTTGTGAGTCTCGTCAATTAGGACTATGTCATCCGCGAACAACATACACCAAGACACCTCACCTTATATTTTTCTTGTCAATTGATCCATCACCAGGGCGAATAGAAATGGGCTAAGAGTCGATCTCTGGTGCAATCCCATCGTAACAGGAAAGTGCTCCGAGTCCCCTTCTACCGTCCTTACCCTGGTCTTAGCTCCATCATACATGTCTTTAATCGCTCTAATGTACGCCACAGGTATACATTTCGCCTCCAAGCATCTCCATAGGACCTCTCTTGGAATTTGTCATAGGCCTTTACTAGATCAATGAATATCATATGTAAGTCCCTTTTTCGCTCCCTATACTGCTCCACTAATCTCCTTACAATATGAATGGCTTCTGTAGTCGAGCGCTCCGGCATGAATCCAAACTGGTTCTCTGAAATAGACACACTACTCCTCACCCTCATTTCCATCACCCTTTCCCACACTTTCATAGTGTGACTTAGCAGCTTGATACCTCTATAGTTGGTGCAGCTTTGAATGTCTCCCTTGTTCTTGTACACGGGAATGATTGTACTCCACCTCTATTCTTCCGGCATCTTTGATGTCCTGAAAATGACATTAAGCAGCGCAGTCAACCACTCCAATCCTACCCTACCTGCATTCTTCTAAAATTTCTCAGGGATCTCATCAGGTCCGATCGTTTTTCCCCTGCTCATCCTATGAACAACTCCCTTAACCTCCTCAACCTTTATTCTCCTACAATATCCAAAGTCGCGACGCCTATCCAAGTGCTCCAAGTCTCCCAACACAACGTCTTTGTCCCCTCCTTCGTTCAAGAGTTCTGAAAGTATGACTGCCATCTCTGTCTAATGCGGGATTTCTGTACCAGTACTTGACCATCCTCGTCCTTGATGTACTTCACTTGATCCAAGTCGCGTGCCTTCCTCTCTCTCGCCTTGGCAAGCTTAAATAGCTTCTTATCCCTGCCTTTGTCCTCTAGTTCTGCATAAAGGCGTTCAAAGGCTGTCATTTTACCCGCTGAAACTGCCATCTTCGCCTTCTTATTCGCCATCTTATACTTTTTCCTATTCGTTCACTTCTCTTCATCATCCTTTTTATCTACCAACTTTACATATGCCTGCTTCTTTGCTTCAACCTTTCCCTGGACTTCTCCATTCCACCACCAATCCCCTCGGTGCCCACCATGGCAGTCTCGTAAGACCCCCAGCACCTCTCTAGCTATTTTCCTAATGCAGCTGGCCGTCCTATCCCAAATACTGCTTGCATCCCCCCTACTATCCCACGCCCCCATTGCCATCAGCTTCTCCCCCATCTCTAGGGCACTAGATGGAGTCAAACGACCCCACCTAATCCTTAGTCGGTCATCCACGACCCTCTTCTTCTTCTTCCTTCTTATCTCCAAGTCCAGGACCAATAGTTTATGTTGAGTCGTAAGATTCTCACTTGGTATGACCTTGCAGTCCTTACAGAGGCTTTTATCATCTTTTCTAAGGAGCCAGAAGTCTATTTGCATCGCTGCCCTCGAGCTACGAAAGGTTACGAAGTGTTCCTCCTTCTTTGGGAAACTCGAGTTGGCCACCCTTAAACCAAAAGCTTTTGCGAAATTCAGGAGTGAGGCTCCTCCATTATTCCTGCACCCGAAGCCAAATCCTCCATGCACCTCGTCATAGCCCATCGAAACAGACCCAATGTGCCCATTGAAATCTCCTCCTATGAATAGCTTCTCAGTAGGCGGTATACTGACCACCACTTCGTCCAAGTCCTCCCAAAAGTGCCTTTTTGTCTCCTCATCCAACCCCACTTGCGGCGCATATGCACTAATAATGTTCAAGGTGAGCCCTCCAACGACTAACTTAATCGTCATCATCCTATCATTGGTCCTCCTAACCTCTACCACCTGATCTCTAAGCTCGCGGTCATTCAGATCTTGCTTAAAACTATATCCTCAATCTTGTAGTTAGCAATATTAAAATCAAAATAGAAATTTTTTTTATTTAGTTCATGGCTGTATGAAGATTTTACCTGAGCAAAGGGTCTGTCAGATATTCCGATACATACTATTATTAACTTGGCAACTAGCAGTTCTAACAATGTGAAAATATGCCCTTTTTTTTCTTTTAACGGGGACTTACACCACCACTGCTTGCTAGGCTGAGTTAACATAGTAGTGCCGGAATCGACTGTACCACCATCTCAGAACCAAGTCATGGAACTATGATAAATTCTCCTTATAAGTTGATTGAGTTTAAGTCTTTCATATTACATATCTCATATAACTTTAGATATCTGGCATAGATATGAAGGTTCTTAGCCGTACATAGTCACGGCTATGAATAAAAGAAGACAATAATTAAAGTAGAAAGTAAAGAACTTGCCTTGCCTCGGAGGTTATTCCAAACTGCAAATCTTTATTAATATCTTACAATAGATTATGCTTACAAGAGAGAAGGGAGAGAGGATAGTAGTAGAGAGAGAAGGAGAGGATAGTAGTAGAGAGAGAAGGGGAGTGAACAAACTCTACCTAAGAAGTGAAATGAAATGCCCTTTATATAGAAGGGCTAAGGAGACACATAAAAAGAAAGGTAGTCTTCATATGGGTCCCTTATGTAAGTTTCTAAAATAGTATATTTACTATGTACATACAATATTTCTACTGGGGTTACAAATATAATTTGTATCCATTTGAAATTGGTGGGGATATATCCTCGCATGGCCCTCCATCTTTTCAATCTCTTGATAGTCTTTAGTGGCCGTCTCATTCTGCTTTTCCTTTTCCTTTTACAGTTGTACGAAGGAATTCTTCCTTATCTTGTAGAGATTCAAGAAATTCTTCTACCTTCTCCAGTTCACTTTCTGACAATACAGGTCGAGGCCCATCAAACTGAGCATCAGCGATATCATCGCTTGTGTCACTTTTTATGGAAGTGTCTGATTTATCATATTGTATTAGGGTCTGAGGTAAATTTCTTTTGACCTCTTCTAAATAATCATTGATTAGTTCAGTTTTATCACCTTGCTGAACTGAAATTCTTCGAGCAATATGTTTGACTGAATTGTCAGCCACCAAGTTCTTTTGAGGATGCTCAGTATATTTTTGGAGTTTTACTTTAATAGTATCAATGAGTTCTTGACCATAAGGTTGTTTAGTTTTGGGATTATTTCTTGTTAATTTATCCTAGAAATTATTATAATACACACGATAAAGACATGGTATTTTTTCGTCTAGGGTATATCCCACTTCTGGAAGCTATTTATGGATCCATGGTATAGAAAACTCAATAAAGAAATACATCTGATCGATTCTATCGAGATTGCTTACATGATCAGTTAAGTATAATTCTGTTAAAAATGGAGAAAATTTTGTCCATTCTTAATAGAAGTTAAGATAGATATGCGGTAAAATCTTTACCGTGGGACCGTGGAATGTCCACCATCTTATGAACCAGTTTGGAATTGGTCCTTCAAAAATCTTCGAACAAACCTTTATGAACCAGGTGTGTTTATGTTTATCATTGTTGTAATAGAAAACTTTGTGAAAAGCTTGGATATAATCCCAATTAGTAAGATTGATGTTCATGTTATTAACACAAACCTGTCGTTCGTTCATTATGTTCATGTTATTAACACAAACCTGTCATTCTGATAATGACTTTTGAGAAGTTATAAACGTTCTCTTCTGTGGTAAAATGTTGGAAGTCAGCACTTCCTGTTTTGATCAAGATTGTTTCATAATATGTTCGAGTTTTGTATGACTCTCTTGAGAAATATAATCCCCGTACTAAGTATCGCCGGAAAATCTTCCAGGGTTCATCTTGCCTCTGAATATCAGAATTTTCTAAAAGAAATATTATTTCTTTTGTGGGTACTTCTTCATAATTCTTGTTTTCATTGATTTCTTTTGTTATTGTAGCAAAAGTATCTTTTTGCTTTTTTGACTCCAAGTATGCTTTCAGTTGTCCATATAGTGGGCTTTCTTCTGGAATATCTTCTAGATTGATTGAAGAAATATCTTCTTTCTGAGTTGATGAAGAGGTTTCACCGACTTTAGAGTTTATCAAACTCTTGTTACCCATTCTTAGAACAGGAAAATTGCTAGATGATGATGATGAGCCATATGATGGCCTTTGTGTAGGGGTCGATCTTCCCCTGCCTCTACCTCTAGTAGTATTTTTGCTTCTGATTATAGACTACGGTGGGTCTGTCATATCTACAAATATAAACTATTAATGATAATCAAAGAAATCATCTGTATCAAGATAGTAGGGACCTTCATCGGCCTCATAGGAATGAATAGAGAAATGAAATGATTCCATTTCTTCTTTAATAATATTTTCTATGATTTTATCTAGAATCTTGGTTTGAATATCTTCTCCTAAGGGGATAGCCTTTAAGATTGTTATAAGAGTTTTGTCTTCAAAGAAAGCTGCGAAGTAATGCATGATTAATTTGTCAAGTATTCTCTAGATAAAAAATCTGGTAAAGAATTATCAATTCCCTTTTTATACTGAATATCAAAGTTGAATGGGACTAACTGATTCTGCCACCTAGCAAATATTAATTTTGAAGCATCATGCTTAAAATCTTTATCAAACATGTATTTTACTGATTGGGCATCTTTTTTAATCAAGAATCTTTGATTATATAAATCATTCTGAAATTTTAAAATACATTTAACTATACATAACATTTCATGGGTCACTGTTACATATTTGTGTTGGGCCTCGGTCTATTTACCTGAATGGAATCTTATAAGATATTCATGCTTATCGTTGGGGTTTACTTGTTTAATTATTCCTCCATAACCAATATTAGAAGCATCCATTTCAATAATTTTTGGCCAAGCAGGGTTAGCCAATGTTAAACAAGGTAAGGATTTTACCCTCTGTTTAACTGATTTAACAAGTTCTGTTAGACTATCAATCCAAGAGAGTTTATGATTCTTTTTTAATCTTTCATATAAAGGTGATAAATCTCTAGATAGATTTTTGTAAAAGGGAGAGATATAATTCAAACTTTCCAAAAATCTTTGAAGCATAGTTCTATCTGTAATTATATCGGGAAATTTTGAAGCAAAATCAATTGACCATTGAATAGGAGTAATTTTACCTTGACAAATATTATGTCCAAAAAATCTAACTTCTGTTTGAAATAGACTCATTTTAGGTTTAGATATAACCAAACTATTTTTTATCACAATTTTTTTAAAGATATCAAGATGTTTTATATGAGTCTCAAATGTTTTTGAGTAGACTAAAATATCATCAATATAAACAATGATAAAATCCAGATAAGGATTAAAAATATCATTCATTATTTTCTAGAATTCAGATGGGGTATTTTTTAAACCAAAAGGCATTACGTTCCATTCATATTGCCCAAAAAGAACATTAAAAGCAGTTCTATAAGTGTGCTCTTTAAAAATCTGAATTTGCCAATATCCTCACTTTAAGTCGAATTTTGAGAAAATGTTGGCATCATATAATCTGGATAATAAATCTCTTTTATTTGGAATAGGATATCTAATCCATTTTAAATATTTGTTTAATAGTTTGTAATTTTTTATTAACCTAGGCATACCACGTTCTTTTTCTGCAACATTATTAACATAGAAGGCAGTACAAGACCATGGTGATTTGAGGGTTTAATCAATCCTTTTTGTAAAAGGCTATCAATTTCTTTTTTATAAAATTCTACTAACTCACTATTCATCTGACAGGAACGAGATTTAGTGGGAATATTATATTCACTGAAATTATCTTCATATGGAAGAGTGACAATATGCCTTTTTCTATTCCAGAAAGCACTAGGATGATCAGCACAAACATCAATTGCTAATTGTTTAGAGATTAATCTAATCTTTTCTTGTACCTTAGTAGGTTTCAATGTATCTAGAATATTTAAACTGTAAATTTCTAATTGTAAAGAATTAACATGCTTCTGTTTCATTTCAATTAAAGCATTGATGTTTCAAGTTACTGGTTCAGTTATAAAGGTAAAGGAAATATCTTTATTATTATAGCTAGCAGTGAATCCTTCAGAATTTGTTTTAGAAAAAGGATATATAGTATTAATAAAGGGAGTTCCAAGAATAATTGGAGGGTGCATTTGATCCTTTACTAATAAGAAAAAAATGAGGAATACAGACTTTATTCTGACAAATATATGTATCAGTCAGTTTATACTTTATATTTAAAGCATGACCAGATGCAGATTTAATTGCATGTGTTGTTTTTTCAAAATATCTAGAAGGGATTAAGCCTTCTTGAATGCAACTAACATCTGCTCTGCTGTCAATCATAGCTATATTAGTAATAGTAAACTCATTGTTAATTAAAATGGTACATTTAATATACCATCTATGCGCAGTTACAATCTGTAACATTCCTAAGAATAAGTTATCTTTAGGAGTTTCTATAATTTTTTTGATTTTTTGATTTTCATCTACAATACCTTTTCCTTTATCAGTAGGAGATGGTAATTCTTGTTGCTCAAGGTTTTCTAATTAAGAAATCCGATGATTATGAATAATTTGACTTCGTTTGAGAGATTTAATCTCTTGTTTAAGTTTTTCAACTTCATATTTTAAATCATCTAATGAAGTATCTCTTATAGTAGTATTAGTCTTTGTATCAAGATGAGCCAAAACTTCTGTTAAAGAGTATGGTTTTGAATCAATATCATTTTTTGTTTTAGTTTTATTAGACTGGGAGCTGGTTGCCGAAGCCATATTAATGATTTTGCTCCTAGTTTCTTCATCAGAAATTTCTTTCAGAAGTTTAATTACATTATCGAAAGTGATAGTATACATATTCAAATCTTAAAATTGAGACTGTATTTTATAAAACTCATCAGTTTTGCAAGAACAATTATTACCTGTACAATTAATACCACATCTAGGAGGAGCTTCATTCTCATTATCAGAAAAATCAATAAGAGCAATTTCACTTTCAGATTTTTCAATACTCGATTCAGTCTCAGAGGAATAATCAGATTCTGAACCCGAAGTGTATAATAAACCATAAATTTTATCATGAATATCTTCATCAAGATTTAAGCTTTTTAGGTTTTGTAATTTATAATTTGGAGCAATATGCCATATTGGCCACACTCATAGCATTTTACTTTGCTAAGATCTCTCTTAGAATAACCTTTTGTAAATCTAGTAGATTTACGGTGAGTTCTTCTTGCCTCATGTTTTTCTTTACTCCGACAATATTTATAGGTTCTATCTTCCCTAGAATGATGATGTTTTTTCGATTTTTTACCCGATTTATGAGAAGGGCCTGCAACAGCAAATTGAGTACAAAAATTTCCTAATTGAGACTTCTCTGTTTTGCTTTTTGTCTTTAATTGCTGAGCTAATTTAAGCTCATTGCATAGATTTAATCCTTCTTGAGTGCAAGTGTCAATTAACTGGCCATAAGTGAAGACATCATAAGGAATAACAGAGTGAGTTCCTCGTAGGGTTTTTCGTACTCTTTCTGCAAATAAGGGAGGAAGGCCATCTATAAACTTAGTCTTCCAATGAATATTATTACTTTCGGGTAAGTCCATTACTCGACTTAAAAATGTGTCTTTATACCACCTAAATTCACCTAAATGTCTACAACGAAGTCCAATTAGAAGTGTTCTAAGAGTTTCATTTTGGTTGGTAAATCTACCATTAAAGTGTTCTAATATGGTTAGAACTAAAGTATAAACAACATCTTGTCGAACATTTTCGACTAGTCTTTGAGATATTCCTTCTTCAAAGATGACAGGCTTTGTTGTTACTTCTCTTTTTATGGAAGAAGTGATAGCTGTACGAGCTTCATTTGTTAAAATATTATCCCACCAGCCTCTTAATTGGCCTGTAAATCCTTCCACTATCATTTTACAAGTGGTATGGTCATTATTGTAATTTGTAGATTTACAAATGGTGGCATACATTAGCATTCGATGTAAAAGAATGGAGACTTGTCTATCAGTTAAGCCATCAATATTCTATTCATAAATTTGATCACCACTATAAGATATGTTGGTTTGGATCCAATCTCTTTCCTCTATGAGAACACCTTGAGGAGTAGGGCGAGGATAATAATATGTTAGCATAGAAGGTTTAGTAGCATATCTGCTACCTGATTTGAACTTAGAATTCATTTTAGTGCCTTTGGATTTAAATGGCTTAAGTTCAGAAATATCGTCATCAATTGGAGGGTTGGCTATCATGCCAATAGGTTTAGCATTTAAGTTTGCCAATTTCTTTTCAAGAAGTGCTTCTAAATTGGTTAATGACTTAGATTTGAAATCTTTTACCTCTATAGGACGCTGGATATGAGTAGGAGTCTGGAAAATGACCTTGTTTTCTGATGTGGAAGCGATATCAGAAGGTTGGTTCCTATTTAATATTTTTTCTAGCAAGATTAATTGCTCAAGTTTAGCATCAAGAGAACTAATGTGTTCACCAATGACCTTAACATAAAGACTCAAATAATTATTTTGAGCAATCAAATTATTAATTTCCTTTATATTAATTTTTGCGACATCATTTTCAATAAAAATTTTAAAAGCCGAAAAGGTGAGGCCTGTATTATTAGGCAAGATAAAAGGGTTTTGAGGCGGATAAATTGCCTTAATAATATTATCAGTGCTATCTTTAAAAGTTCGTTGTTCTAGAACTTTGACATATAATGGTAAATAGGTAGTTATAAACCATGGGACAAAATACATAATTTTATTATGCATTGCACAAAATTCATAGAATTCTTGGGAAATATTGTGTAAATCATCTTGACTATAAGTCTCAAAAAACCAAGTTTTAAACTTGTTCTATTTATTTTGATGAAATTCTTTCTGAATATGTTGTCGTGCCAAGGATCCTGGACTAAAATCTATTTGGTGTGTCATCATAATTCAGAGTTTATTTCTATCAATACCCTCATTATGGTCAAAATCCATTTCTGATGCAGTTGGATCTAAATTAGACAATTTATTTGTAGCCTGTACAATATTAGTGACAGGGTTAATTTTAACTCTTTCGACCTGTTTTTCACTCAAAGTATCACTTAAAGTGTGCAAAGATAGCTTTATTATCAGCTGGACCATAAACATGAGTTTCAGAAGAAATAGGAGAAATATGTTGAATCTTAGGCAAAGATCTATAGCCAGAATTCGCTGGTTATACATAGTAGTTTTATTATCAGAAAACTGGATGCATATTTTTCCATCTGGATTTTGAGTTATATAAGAATATTCATTGTTGGTCAAGTTATTGGTAACTTGATTAGGTGCTATAACTGATTCTAAAGTCCATGTGGTTGGGAAATTAATTTCTTCCCATCGAATAGGTCTTCTAGTAATGACTTTAGATTTAGTAAAATTAGTTTCAACTAATATAGTCTGATTAGATGTATCATATAATTTACATCTAGGATTCAAAGTAGATAACAATTTGAAATAAATTCTATAAGACAAACATATTAACTCAGAACCTGAAAATAAATAAATAAATAAATAAATAAATAAATAATAATACTAATAATAATGATAATAATAATAACAATGATAATAATAATAATAATAATAATAATGATAATAATAATAACAATGATAATAATAATAATGATAATAATAATAATAATAATAATAATAATGATAAAGTGGATGATATTTTGAAATAGATTCTATAAGATAAACATATTAACTCAGAACCTGGAACATAGTTATAATCATGTGTTTTAACATTTAATGTTAGAGCGTCAAGAATATTAACATCTGACAGTGATAATTGAAGATTAGGTTGTGTATTGAAATAAATCAGACGGTACGCCACAGTTGATTCAATAGAACCTATTAAAGATTGTCTAAAATTTAAATTTCTAAACACCTGTTTATGGTCCAGCTGATAATAAAGCTATCTTTGCACACTTTAAGTGATACTTTGAGTGAAAAACAGGTCGAAAGAGTTAAAATTAACCCTGTCACTAATATTGTACAGGCTACAAATAAATTGTCTAATTTAGATCCAACTGCATCAGAAATGGATTTTGACCCTAATGAGGATATTGATAAAAATAAACTCTTAATTATGATGACACACCAAATAGATTTTAGTCCAGGATCCCTAGCACGACAACATATTCAGAAAGAATTTCATCAAAATAAATGGAACAAGTTTAAAACTTGGTTTTTTGAGACTTATAGTCAAGATGATTTACACAATATTTCCCAAGAATTCTATGAATTTTGTGCACTGCATAATAAAATTATGTATTTTGTCCCATGGTTTATAACCACCTATTTACCATTATATGTCAAAGTTCTAGAACAACGAACTTTTAAAGATAGCACTGATAATATTATTAAGGCAATTTATCCGCCTCAAAACCCTTTTATCTTGCCTAATAATACAGGCCTCACCTTTTCAGCTTTTAAAATTTTTATTGAAAATGATGTCGCAAAAATTAGCATAAAGGAAATTAATAATTTGATTGCTCAAAATAATTATTTGAGTCTTTATGTTAAGGTCATTGGTGAACACATTAGTTCTCTTGATGCTAAACTTGAGCAATTATCTTGATAGTAAAAATATTAAATAGGAACCAACCTTCTGATATCGCTTCCACATCAGAAAACAAGATCATTTTCCAGACTCCTACTCATATCCAGCGTCCTATAGAGGTAAAAGATTTCAAATCTAAGTCATTAACCAATTTAGAAGCACTTCTTGAAAAGAAATTGGCAAACTTAAATGCTAAACCTATTGGCATGATAGCCAACCCTCCAATTGATGACGATATTTCTGAACTTAAGCCATTTAAATCCAAAGGCACTAAAATGAATTCTAAGTTCAAATCAGGTAGCAGATATGCTACTAAACCTTCTATGCTAACCTAATATTATTCTCGCCCTATTCCTCAAGATATTCTTATAGAGGAAAGAGATTGGATCCAAACCAACATATCTTATAGTGGTGATCAAATTTATGAATGGAATATTGACGGCTTAACTGATAGACAGGTCTCCATTCTTCTACATAGAATGTTAATGTACGCCACCATTTGTAAATCCACAAATCACAATAATGACCATACCACTTATAAAATGATAGTAGCAGGATTTACAGGTAAATTACGAGGCTGGTGGGATAATCTTTTAACAAACGAAGCTCGTACAGCTATCACTTCTTCAGTAAAAAGAGAAGTAACAATAGAGGCCGTCGTCTTTGAAGAAGGAACATCTCAAAGACCAATCGAAAATGTTCGACAAGATGCTGTTTATACTTTGGTTTTAACCATATTAGAACACTTTAATGGTAGATTTACCAACCAATACCAAAGTCCCCGTTAAAAGGATAAAAGAGGCATATTTTCACACTGTTAGAACTGCTAGTTGCCGAGTTAATAATAGTATGTATCGGAATATCTGACAGACCCTTTGCTCAGATAAAAGCTTCCATACAGTCATGATACCAAGACATGGTATTTTTTCGTCTGGGGTATATCCCACTTCTCGAAGCCATTTATGGATCCATGGTATAGAAAACTCAATAAAGAAATACATCTGATCGATTTTATCGAGATTGCTTACGTGATCAGCTAAGTATAATTTTGTTAAAAATGGAGAAATCTTTGTCCATTCTTTATAGAAGTTAAGATATATATGTGGTAAAATATTTACCGTGGGACCGTGGAATGTCCACCATCTTATGAACCAAGTTGGAATTGGTCCTTCAAAAACCTTTGAACAAACCTTTATGAACCAGGTGTGTTTATGTTTATCATTGTTGTAATAGAAAACTTTGTGAAAAGCTTGGATATAATCCCAATAAGTAAGATTGATGTTCATGTTATTAACACAAACCTGTCATTCATTCTTATATTTCCCAGGAGTCATACAAAACTCGAACATATTATGAAATAATCTTGATCAAAACAGGAAATACCATGTCTTTATCGTGTGTATTATAATAATTTCTAGGATAAATTAACAAGAAATGATCCCAAAACTAAACAACCTTATAGTCAAGAACTCATTGATACTATTAAAGCAAAGTTCCAAGAATATACTGAGCATCCTCAAAAGAACTTGGTGGCTGACAATTCAGTCAAACATATTGCTCGAAGAATTTCAGTTCAACAAGGTGATAAAACTGAACTAATCAATGACTATTTAGAAGAAGTCAAAAGAAATTTACTTCAGACCCTAACACAATATGATAAATCAGACACTTCCATGAAATGTGACACAAGCGATGATATTGCTGATGCTCAGTCTGATGGGCCTCGACCTATATTGTTAGAAAGTGAACTTGAGAAGGTAGAAGAATTTCTTGAATCTCTACAAGATAAGGAAGAATTCTTTCGTACGAATGTAAAAGGAAAAAGAAAAGTAGAATGAGATAGCCACTAAAGACTATCAAGAGATTGAAAAGATGGCGGGCCATGTGAGTTTAAAAATCGAAATTTGCCAATATCCTGATTTTAAGTCAAATTTTGAGAAAATATTGGCGTCATATAATTTAGATAATAAATCTCTTTTATTTGGAATATGATATATAATCCATTTTAAATATTTGTTTAATGGTTTGTAATTTATTACTAACCTAGGCATACCACGTTCGTTTTTTGCAGCATTATTAACATAAAAGGCAATACAAGACCATGGTGACTTGGAGGGTTTAATCAAACCCTTTTGTAAAAGGCTATCAATTTCTTTTTTACAAAATTCCACTAACTCACTATTCATTTGACAGGGACGAGACTTAGTAGGAATACTATCTTCACTGAAATTATCTTCATATGGAAGAGTGACAATATACTTTTTTCTATTCCAGAAAGCACTAGGATGATCAGCACAAACATCAATTGCTAATTGTTTAGAAATTAATTTAATTTTTTCTTGTACCTTAGTAGGTTTCAATGTATCCAGAATATTTAAACTGTAAATTTCCAATTGTATAGAATTCACATGCTTTTGTTTCATATCAATTAAAGCATTAATATCTCTAGTAACTGATTCAGTTATAAATGAAAAGGAGATATTCTTGTTTTTATAACTAGCTGTAAATCCTTTGGAATTTATTTTAGAAAAAGGATATATATTATTAATAAAAGGAGTTTCAAGTATAATTGGAGGATGCATTTGATCCTTTACCAATAAGAAAAAATGAGGAATACAGACTTTATTCTAACAAATATATGTGTTGGATAGTTTATATTTTATATTTAAGGCATGACCGGATGCAGATTAACCGCATGTGTTATTTTTTCAAAATATCTGGAAGGAATTAATCCTTCTTGAATACAACTAACATTTGATCCGCTGTCAATCATAGCTGTATTAGTAATAGTAAACTTATTATTAATTAAAATGGTACATTTAATATACCATCTATGCGCAGTTACAATCTGTAGCATTCCTAAAAATGAATTTGGTCTAGGAGTTTCAATAATTTCTTCTATGTATTCTTTTTCATTAAGAATATCTTTTCCTTTATCAGTAGAAGGTGCTGATACTAAATGATCAATGTTTTATAATTGAGAAATCCGATGATTATGAATAATCTGACTTTGTTTGAGAGATTTAATCTCTTGTTTAAGTTTTTCAACTTCAAATTTTAAATCATCCAAAGAAGTATCTCTTACAGTGGTATTAGTCTTTGTATCAAGACGAGCCAAAACTTCTGTTAGAGAGTATGGTTTTGAATCAATATCAATTTTAGTTTTTGTTTTATTAGACTGGGAGCTGGTTGCAGAGGCCATATTAACGATTTTGCTCCTAGTTTCTTCATCTAAAATCTCTTTCAGTAGTTCAATCACATTCTCAGAAGTGATAGTATGCATATTCAAATCTTGAAATTGAGACTATAGTTTATAAAACTCACCAGTTTTGCAAGAATAATTATTACCTGTGTAATTAATACCACATTTAGGAGAAGCTTCATTCTCATTATCAGAGAAATCAATAAGAGCAATTTCACTTTCAGATTCTTCAATACTTGAATCAGTCTCAGAGGAATAATTTGATTCTGAACCCGAAGTATATAATAAACCATAAACTTTATCATGAATATCATCAGCAAGGTTTAAGCTTTTTAATTTTTGTAATTTACAATTTGGAGCAATATGCCCATATTGACCACACTCATAGCATTTTAATAATAATAATAATAATAATAATAATAATAATAATAATGATGATGATGATGATGATTTTTTTCCAGGTGAACCAACGGGAAAAAAAAGGCCAAAATACAAGGAAATAAAAAAAATACATTCATGTTGAGGTATGCCACGTAGGCGGGTTTAGGATTCTCACATAAGAATCAAAAATGTCATTTTCATCTATTGAATCAAATTTGTTCCTTCTTTTACCTATTGGGTCAAAAATGTCTTCAACCTGTTGGAATTAGTTCAATTGTGACCTACTTCTACCTAAAAATATATTTATCAACTATTAAATGTTGGGAGAACGCATAAATTCCTCTCTGAAGTTGTACCAAAAATTCAGTTAGACACTTAAACTATCACGGCGATCTATTACACACCTAAACTATCTAAAATTGAAACTATTATCCCATATAACTAACGTGGCAAAAAAAAGTGTGTCAGATTCTGTAAAGTAAAAAAAAAACAAAAAAAAAACAAAATCACCCACCTCCATATCCTTTCTTCTTCACACCCATCTACTCTCTTCTTCTTCACACCCACCTCCATTTACTCTCATTTTGAAACTTGATTTTTTTTCTTTCAAAACCCATTAAAGTAAAAAAATTAAAAAAAAAAATCACCCCACCCCACATCCTTTTTTCTTCACACCCACCTACCCCTCTTCTTCTTTACACCCACCTCTATTTACTCCTCATTTTGAATCTTTATTTTTTTTTCCTTTCAAAATCCATTAAGAAGAAGAAGAATTCTTCTCCCCATTTTGGTGGAGAAGACGATTGGGATTTGGGGAGGGGGGGTTGTTAATAATTAATTAGAAATTAATTAGTATGAAATATAGTTAATAAAAGAAAATTAATTAATAAAGAAAAGAAAAGAAAAAAAATATAAAAAATCGGATGGGTAGTTAATAATTAATTAGAAGTTAATTAGTATAAAACATAGTTAATAAAAGAAAAGTTAATTAATAAAAAAATATATAAAAAATTGGATGGGTGGTTAATAATTGATGGGTAGTAGTTAAAAATTAATTAGAATTTAATTAGTATAAAATATAGTTAATAAACGAAAAGTTAATTAATAAAGAAAAGAAAAGAAAAGAAATATAAAAAATCGGATGGATGGTTAATAATTAATTAGGAGCTAGTTAGTATAAAATATAGTTAATAAAAGAAAAGTTAATTAATAAAAAAAATAAAAAAATATAAAAAAAAACCGGATGGATAGTTATTAATTAATTAAGAGTTAATTAGTATAAAATATAATTAATAAAAGAAAAGTTAATTAATAAAGAAAAGAAAAGAAAAGAAAAAAAATATAAAAAAATATAATTTCTGATGTGGCGATGACGTGGCACTAACGTGGAGCCACGTGGAAGCGAGTGTAATACACCACATACTATGAGAGTGGTGTTATGCGTTCAGGTGTGTAATAGTTTCACTTTTAAGTAGTTTAGGTGTGTAATAGGTCGTCATGATAGTTTAAGTGTCTAACTGACTTTTCGGTACAACTTCAAGGGAGAATTTATGCTTTTTCCCATCAAATGTTAGTTAGTATGATCATTTCTACGAATGTAAAGCCCCAATTTGAATTTCTTTTATGTACATAAATATCCTTTTAAAATATCTTATTAAAATTTTTAAAAATAATATTTTTATATTATCAAAATATTTTAAAAATTCTTTTAGTCTTCAAATTCATATATATATATATATATATATATATTACATAACAATATTAGACTTTTATAACTACTAATATTTTTGTACAATTTATGTTAAGTAACACTGTATTTGCGCTCTTTCTTAAGAAACATCTTAGAAGAAAAAAATCTCAACAAAAAATTATATTTTTGTGGCACACATGCATAATGAAATTCCTCATTCTTTGTGACTAAAGCAATTTTTTTAAACAACATATATTTTGGTTAATTCACACGTTAGTTCATTTATTTTGTTTATTTAAAGCAAGTATTTTTATTAGGTAAGACGGACATTTAGAAAAACAACCAAGAACTTTCAAAAAGTTACAAATCAAAAGGAAATTTAATAATTGTTAAATTACAGTAAAAAACAAATTATTGACATATATAATTAGAATTAGAAAATATTTGCGAGTAATTTTAATATGTCAAAGGCATTTCTGATCTAATAGATAGAAAAATGGATAAATTTGAATCATTTAGAGGCAAATTTGATGTAATGAATTAAATGAAAGGAACGATTTCTAATAGGTCTATTAAGAGTGCTATGATACCTTGGAAGTTGTCTGCACTAGAAAGACAATTTAAATTAAATCAAATAACATAATTTAAGTGCGTAGACAAGTGAAAACTAACGAGTCTGTTGAAATTCATGTGCCTAATGCCCAACCCTAGCTTTCTGAACCTCGTCTGAAGGATTTGTTTTGTCCGATCCTAGGTAGCAAATAGTTCAGACATGAATGAATTGCTTTTGATTTGGGTCAACACGACTTATTAGGCGCTCTTTGATTTCTATTATGAAACTTTATGAGATGGATAATATCACTAGGTTAATGTTTGATTAACATTTCTTTCTACTTGTGTTGTAGTCCCAGCGGAATTGCTTATTAAATTTATGTCAAACTATCTCAACTTTGTAGCTTTTTGGTGATGTCAAATGGGAAAAAAATTATACTTGTGTTCTTGTGTTGATTACAAGGTGTAAAGTTCATACAATTTTCCGAGTAAGTGATATCAACTTGTGTGTGTCTTGTATGCCTCTGAACCATGAAAAACTTTGATTTTCGTCATCAAAAAGGAAGAATTCATTGAGTATTGATGATTAACAAACACAATTACTTAAGCAAGTGCACATAAATATTCCTTTCGTGGACATTGTTACAAAGGATACTCAAAATATGCCAAGTACGTCAAAGGCATTGTGCCTAACAAAAGCAGGTTTACAGAGGAGCGCACTTCCAAGATTCAGAATAAGCTACCCATGAAATAAAAAGATCCAGGGAACTTTACTATTGAAATCACAGTTGAGAAGCATATCATAAGTGGAGCATTATGCGATCTTGGGACAATATAAATTTCTTCAAAAGTTTTTGACTCTCCTGAACAAACCCAAATAGCTTTATTCACTTGATCAAAAAAAATTGTCATAAAACCAACTAAAAATATTTGTATCCACTTTTGACGTTTAAAATATCAAAAATAGTTAAATAACCTATTTCGTGGAATAGTTGGATTCCATGAAATTTTCAGTTGACTTTTACGACTACATTGTTTATACTCAACTCTTGATATATTAGATATAGTCTAATAACGAAGTTAAAAATACGAAAAAGGGGTCAGATTCGGATATACCCCTCTATTATTTAAAATTGTTTAAATCAATTTCTGTTATACTATTTCGCTATATAAGTTACTGTTAGGCAAAGTGTCATATCTACCCCTAACTTGTCGACAGAACACAACTCAACCCACAAACTCAAAAGAAAAGAAATATTCAAATATGCTATCAAACTTTAAAAAAAGACTCATTTATATCATCCATTAAAAATTTGACTTATTTATTCCATTGCCGTTTAAAAAAAATATCATCCATGCCATTATTTTCTAAATCCGATTTTGCAAAACCATTTTTACACAGTCAGTTATGATTCGACCACGTCAATCCTACTCTGATCAAAAGATTCAAACCCACAAACTAAATAACCCATCCATTGGAATTAACACATAACCCAGTCAGAGCTCCAGGGTAAGGGACTCGAAGCTTCCAATGAGCTTTCTTCATCAAGTTCTACCTCAAAATCGTTTGATGCTCACGTAAACATCTATTTCCCTGCAGATCTAAGCAACATTTGGTCACCATTAGAAGATCAGAACCACTAAATTTGAAGCTTTTCGAAGAATTTTCAATGGAATCTTCAGCTCCCTTTCCAGTTCTAAGTTATCGCGCATATGTGAATGAAAAGAATAACAAAGGACTGGTTTGAATATTATATAACAATAAAGAGATATATCCGACCCTTTCATGTTAAAATCAATGATGAGAAAAGAAAATCTTCAATCTTTTCCATCAGAGGAAGACCTTCGGGTTTCAATTTTGTTTGGTTGGGGGGGGGGGGGGGGGGTAGCGCTAAAAAATTAGAGAAATGTGGAAGTAAGGTGGATTTGTATAGATACATTATGAGTGATGGGGTGGGGGGTTCCAAAAAGTAGTGACATCCCACAATACATGATGCTTATAAAATGGAAAGCACAAACAATAGACTGGAAACACAGAATTAAGAGTAAATTTTGAAGTCATACGTACGAAGTGATACATGAATTGTTCAGTAGCAACTAGCAACCACTGCCCTAGCAGGAAAAAATAGCTTAAAGCATATATTCTCGCAAATGCTCGCACTACTCTTTCAAGGATTAATACAAGAGATCATATTGACCGCACAAGTAAAGAGCAATCTGCAATCCAGAAGCCCTCATCACATTACCAAGATATCTACAAAGCAAAGCAAGGAAACATGGTGTGCACAATCAATAGTATCGACGAAAAAAAAAAAAAAGAAACCCATACAATGAAACTTCTTCGGCAACAAAGTACATGACAATCATATCACACAATGAGGGTCCCAGAGCCCCCCTAAGATTGCGTCCAAGCCTTGGAGGCAAATATCCTTTTTTTGTAATTGAACAAAAGATACAACATAATATCAGCGAATAAATTATCCTTGCCAGTGATACTGGGAAACTATAGGCACAGCCTCGATATTCACAGGTTTAGTTTAGAGCATCGGCTATGTAAGTTGACGAGACATTTTGAAGGAGGACCAGTATAAAGCGCCTAATAAGTCCAAAATCAAACCACTGATTTGACCTGGAGTGATGACTTTAGTGTAATGACAAATCACTTGTCTCATCCTGAAGCGCACGGTAATGTCTCACTCAGCTGACAAGAAAACAAGTCATTAACAGCACTAACCAGAACTCTAGAGGGGCAACTACCATACTAATTGTCACTGTAAACGCAATACAGAAAACAATAAAGAGTAAGGTCTTTGAACGGCTTAACAATTGAATATCTAGTACCCTAAACTTTAAAGAATCCCAAAAGTAAAAGAAAAAGGAGGAAAAGGCGGAAGAAGATATGTGATAATAACTTACTTGACTCGATGGATGGAGAGAGCCCTCCAACTCTACGAAATCAGAGTTGATCATGCTCACTATTTATCTTTCAGTATTCCAGCAGTGATTGGACTTGATTTTTATTTATAGCAAGTAGTAAGTTTGGAAAATTAATGATGTGGGTTCGGTTCTATTGACTCCTGAATTGTATCAAAGACAATTCTTGAATGAGGCCAGGGATGAATCGAAAAAGAAATCTTTATTGGTAGATGTTTTTCTGTCTTTCAAGATATGCACATAAAGAGAAAATATTCTACTCTCTGGTGATCTGGTTCGTCCCAAGCAATATTTTCTTTGATAGATCTCAACAATATCTGTCCATCTGAGAACCCTATTGCTTGGGCCAATGGCAATTGGTCTAGGATTTCAACAGAATAAAAATGATTGAGGAATAATGTTTACAATATATGTATGCAAGACATATCATGAAAACTACCAACTGCTAAATCATCCAATGTTTCTATTGGCAAGTCCAACTAACACCAAGTAATGGTCAAACCACATGATACGAGTTTTACCAATGAAGTCCAACTCCAGGAAAGGACAACCCCGGGAAAGTGAAAAGAGTGAGACAATTTCAAGCAAGCAACAGAAAAAGAGACACCTAACAGCTGGGAAATGAGTAAGCTAGCACATGGAAAAAATAAAAACAAGAGACAACTCTGGCCACACTGAATTTTACAGCCACAACATAAGCTTATGACAGCAATCTACAAAACCATATTCATTCGAGACGGGAAAATCCTAGTTATCTTAAGTGCATCTCTCAAAAGGTATTTTATCATATTAGAACAGAAATATGAATATTTTCAAGTTTTAAGGACCAGATACCACATATGGAGTTCTCATCTTGTTCAATTCTTCACCGCTTTTTGCTATGCCTCTTGCTGCTCTTCTTACGGCTAGTCCGTCCTTCAGAATCAGACTCAGAATCTGAGTATGAATCAGAGGACTCAGATGTTGAGCTGTATTTCCGGTGTCTTCTCTTCTTCTGCTTCTTCTTCTTCTTCTTCTTCCTCTTCCTCCTCCTCTCTTCCTCTAAATCAGTTGAAGAACTATCGCTTGAGTCACTCTCCCCAGAAGAATAATCTGACCCTGTGACTGATGACGCCTCACTGCCAGATTCGAATACTGAAGCCTCACTATCAGTCCCTGACTCTGTATCTGACTTATGCTTCCTCTTAGTCTTCTTCACAGGTTTTTCACTCTTCACCTCCTTCTCAATAGCTGGGTTTTCTTGATCATAAGCTACTGAAACTTTCATCCTCAACTTTGGATTTTTCAGCTGCTGCGTGCGAGATGGTCGTGATATGTACACCCTCTCATTCTTGCACTCATAAGTCCAGTGCCCTGCCTGGAAACATTTCTGACATTGTGAAGCTGCACCAAGAGTGGAACCTGAAGCCTTGTCTTTCCTTTCACCCAGTCGCACCTGTTTCTCAGTACTCATTAAATACATCTGCCTCTTTGCTTCTTTTCTTTCCTGCCATCGACTGGGTCCTTCTTCCTTTTGTCCATATGCATTGACATTTCTAGCAGCAGCGGTAGCAGCACGCTCAGCCTGAGCACGACTCAAACCCTTTGCAGCTGACAAGGCTGCAGCCTTAATCCGTTCTGCTGCATCCTGAGCACCACTTTCTTCATTCTTAGAGGATGCCATAATCTTGGCTCTCAACAAAGAAGAGTACCCTCTTTGAGTTTAATCTATACCAGTATCCTGAACGGAAGAATAGCACACAGAGATAAGATTGTTAAGAAGATAACCAAATACCAGCCAAAACATTAAAAGGTAATGACAGTATATCCTTGCAAGCACAACTTTTGTTACAATTTATACTCTTCCAAGTACAGTGCAGATCAATAAATTATGCTTCATTCCCAAGCTAGTTCATTAGCATACACTATCCCATTTCACTCCAAAAAAGATTGTCTTTTCAGATAATTAGGTTAACAAAAATTATAAATTACTGGAAGTATTGGGTATTTTAAACCAATCGATATTGAATGCTTGCTTAGACATTCAAGTAGATTAGTTAATTAAAGAATCTGATAAACGACATTTCCAACAACAAGAAGCAGAATTTAATCCTAACAGCAGAGTAAACAATGAATAATATGCATTCAAGGGCGGCTCAACCCTAAAGACACTAAAGCCCAAAACTTCAAAATTACAAATCCCCGAAAGAACCGAAAATCCCTAAACTCAGTGGGCTCAAATACGAACACACACATATATATACATCCAAAGACATCAAATCGAACAGAAAAGAAATAAATTCGATTTAACGAAGAAACACAACCCAAAAGCAGAGCGAGCAAGTAAGCACCGACAGAGAAACGTAAACCCAAAAGATAACGAGATACATACATATATACATACAAGGCAAGAGATAAAAAAGAGACAAACCAAACAAATCTGGCGAAGGCGAAGGCGAAGGAGATATAAAATGTTAATTCTGGAAAGCACCGTATTAAGAAGCAAAAGCAGAATGAACGCTGCGCATGTAAGGACCAAAATACCCCTGGCTCAAGTTCTAGCCTGGGTTAGCTCGGGAAGCCAAGTTTGGTCTAGAACGACTTTTGGTTCGGATTCCAAGGTGATCGGGATGAGTTTTTAGCTGTTTGTGCATTTTAAGTGTTTTCTTTGAAACCTTTAACTTGGGTCTACATTCCGTCGAAACAACCTCTGTTGGGAAATCCGTCGATTCCATTGGGTTCGAAATGCCGTTTTTAGTTGGGTAGCATAGTCAGTTTGCATTTGCGGGGTTCTGAATGAATTTCGGACCCCTATTGGAGAGAAATCTCATTCTCCAAAGTTCAGCACCAGCTAAACTGCTGGTGCAAGAGCTTTTGCTATTTGTGTTCGCGACCCAAGGGTCCGCGATCGCAGAGGCTTGAGACCCTAGGCATCGCGATCGCGTGATTGACCATCGCTATTGCAATGGGTTAGCTGGAGCAGATCTCGCAATCGCGAGGCCCAACTCGCTATCGCGATGAGTAAATTCACTGATTTCAGTGAATTAAAAGACCCGTTTCCAACAACTCGAAACTTAGTAAATTTGAGATTTTGAGAGATTTACTTGGCCATTTTCGATCGTTCTTGCTCCGGTGTGTTGGGAATTCCTGTGGGGACGTCCCGAGACCCTTTCCCATCCTAAAAACCTTGTAAGTTTCGCGTAAATTTCATTGTTTCTTGCATTTTTGAACTATTTTAGGGCTTGAAATTGGCGAGTTTGTTTGAGCTCTTTTGGTGCTCGGAATGTGCCCATTATTAGAGCACAAGTTCTTTGAGCCTTTTGTGACCTTGTGATGGAGTTGGTTTTTTGATTTCATGCGCGGGTCCTAATGTCGAATTTTGACCCGATTTTAGTTTTGTTTTTAATTATAGCAATATGGGTGTCATTGGACTTGTTTTGATGTGTTCTTCGATAATTTGATAGAATGGTATCTTTTGGAGGCGGCTCGAAAAGTAAAGATTAAAGTTTAGCATTTCGGGTGCTGTTCTAGCTTTGAGGTAGGCTATGACTTACTTTTATTAGACTTGGCTTGATTAGAATCAGTATATTTTGAGTAGTAATGCATGATTAGGGTGGTGATTTAAGTGTTGACATCCTATTGAGAAATTTAGAGTCGATGATCATCGTTAGTGACTAGTTTGGGGTTTTAGTTATTGGATCCTTAGTCTAGGCGATCTCTTGACTTGTTTACATCGTTTAAAGTCCTTAGAACTTGCTCCTAGGTGATTTGAACTCAAGATGCTGCTTGATTGACTTGTATGGTTTTGATTGGTCTTGTGATATGATTTTTGGTTTATGCTTGTGTCTTGCTTACACTTGTTATTGAAATGTTGGGCCCGGGGTCGTATTTTTAGTACACCGGAGTCTCAGGTGAGTGTCATATGAGTTTTGACATACTAATTGCCTTATTTACCTCGCCAGTGTTAAAATCCCTATTTAAAAGAAAGATGATAATACGACTTTGGTTGACGAATAAATAGAAGGGATTCAAGGAAAAAAATTGGTGATATCTTGTTTATAGAAATTCATAGTTGAGAAGCTCGAGGTATGATTTCGGGGGGCTTTTTTTTGACTTAAGGCTACACTTTATTTCATTTGAGAAGCTCGAGGTATGAATTCTGGGTTGCCTATTAATACATATTTTGGGTTATGATTTTGATGTTGATGAGCTCGAGGTATGATTCCGGGCGCCCCATTATTTGATGAGCTCGAGGGTTATTCCGAGCGTTTCATGATACTTTTGGAGGATATTGAGCCTTAACTATGAGTTACAATTATGCATTCTCCGAGTATTTTATCAGTTGAGATTATTGATGTGACCACATGGTTGGTTGGACTTACTTGATTACCGTATAATTATTCTCGTAGCGTCATTTCCCGTATTTGTAGTTTATGTTTCTCTCTTATTGTTATTAGTATCACTGTACTACTTATTATATATTTATTCTTTCTGAGCTCGGTCGGTCTATTGTGCCTACTCAGTACCTCGTGTTTTGGTACTCATACTGCACTTCTGCATCTTTTTAATGCATCTTCCAATTCAAGTCACCCTCAACACGCGCCTGATCATTCTTAGTAGTACCAAATTTGGATTGTGGTGAGATTTCGACGTTCAGAGACTTATTATTTTTCCTCTTTTGTGCTAACTTACTCTTGTACTTTTGGATAGTCAGACCTGTATTGTATATTTTTACATTGTCAGCTTTTGTACTTAATAGCTCTTGTATATATGACACCAGGTTTGTGGTTTGGTCTAGTGTCAGTTTGCCATTTATTTTGGTCACTATCGGGCCTTTTGTGTATTTTGTATTATATTTACATATCAATACACTGACCCAATTGCTTTTGTTATATTTATCTTGCTTTCGTCTTCTTATGCTATTTATTATGTAATTAAATTGAGGTTTGACTCCCGCTTGATTTTAGGTTTGTCTTGCCTACTCAGGGGTTGTAGTAGGCGCCATCATGGCTCAGATTTGAATTGTGAGAACGTAGAGGAGTGTTCGAGGGAGCGTGAAGATCATAGGTTTGAGGTAAATTCTAACCCAAAAGGGCTACCTAAGCTTAGTTAGGGCTTTCATGTTGAAATTATTTGTTGGGTTGTTTTCTCTCGTTTTGAGCATCGATTTGTGCCTCATTTTGGGGTGCAAGTTCAATAATGCATTTAGAGTCTTTTCACGAAGTCATTTTTAGAATTCTCATCATGGGTCCCACAATCCTCTTTTTGACCTAGTTTTGGATCCATATCTGAAAATGCGATTTTGGTGTCAAAATATTTATATTGATGAGGTGATCAATATTTTTTATAGCGTTGAGGTATATAGAGTCATTTTTGAAGCGCGCGTGTTCGGCTTGGAGGGAGGTTATAGTCTCCTTTCTTTTGATTGGGCTTCATGAGTTATTGTTCAGTTTAAATTAAGTGTGGTTTGGATTATAAGTGATGGGTTAGGCTCCTAGATTCATGGTGATTTGTCCCGGTGTGAGCCTTAGGCTCAATTTCCATTATGAGACTTTCAATCTAGTGGGTAAGATCATTGATTATGCATTAGTTTGGCCTTGATTAGTCAATTTTAGGTGACTTGATTGATGTAAGGTGGTTGGCGGAATTATGCCTTAGAATTAAGTTTGGGTTGATCCTTAGTTTATGTAGCTGCTGTTGGCAGGGATTTCTGAGACTTAGTGTCCTTATCCAATGTAGTACCTATTTTGGAGCCTTGGTGTAATGGTTTTCACCTAGTTAGGCTTGTGAATTACCGTTGGATCCCATATTTGGATTTAGAGCTAGAATCCCCTATGCTTTATTTTGCCGTTTGATGAGGTTAGCTGTCTTTGTAATCTTGAGGTTGTATTCCTAGTTGGATTTAGAGGTATTAGTTGACTAGTTGAGCACTCATTTCCTCATATCCTCCTTCTTGTTACCTAGTTAGGGTTGAGTTCCCTTTTGGGCCTTGTAGTTGTGTTAGAAGAGTAGATTTAAGTTTTTGGCCTTGATTAGAGGTCGGTTGCATTTGTTAGTCCTGTTTTCATGCTCTAGAGAGTAAGGTGCTTGTGGCATCATTATTATATGTGATTGCGCGTGTTGTTTAGGTGCTGGTGATGGCATGCATTGTATTGGATCATTATTTTCTCACGGATGTAGTCGACCCTGATGCATGCATTGGTTCTTGGCATTGATTTGAGAAAGCTGGGTTGTAACCCAAACTATTTTATACTGATTTTTTAATGGGGGTTGTACTACCTTTATTACTACAACTTTTAGTGAATTAGAGGCATCAACAATGCACTCATTTTATGATATTGGATCGAGGCATCGACAATGTGCTTATTTTATGATTTTGGTTCAGTTGGAGAGAGTTCCCGACCCTTTCTATATTGATTTAACTATTTATCTCCGGTCATCGGGACGTAGCAGATTTTTGATGATCAGATATGCAGATTGATATCTATGTTGATATAAGATCTGGATCGAGACCAGCAAGGTATATAGGGGCATTCCTCATCCCCCCAAGCGATCTTAGCGATGCACATTGGTCCTACTTCCTAGCCGAGATTGGATGTTTGTGTATATATCTTGGTATGAAGCACTTGTCACTGATGGTACTACTGGTTTTATTGCATGACTCTAATTCATATATGCATTGCCTATCACCAACATAGTTGTTTGTACCTGTCGGTAGTATGGGATGCCCTACGGGTTTACCTGTTTGTGAGTGAACTTCCTAGGCACACAGGGGCTCGGGAGGTATTGTCTTACTATTTGCGAACTTGTGGCGGTATAATGGGTGGTTTCTTATTTGAAGGTAGTTACTTCCCTTGTTCTTATTTATCTAACCTTTTGTGTAGGGATTTACTTGATGTGGTCCATAGGACCTTTATGTGATATCTGTGTCTACTTATGTTAGTAGGTTATCAGCTAGTTGTCCCCCTTCGTAGTGTGTTGTCATGTCTAGTTCTTGGGCTGGAGCCACTAGGTACGTCCTTGGTTTCCTTGCTTGTTTCCTATCTTTTCTCTTTCTTATATCTGATGCTTCTTATTGCAGGCTTCCATATTATTCTTGTTAGTTACTTGTGTTATATACTCCTTGCTTACATGTTCTTTATACTTACTTTATCTTTGGAGCTTAGTCGACCGATGCCTATTCAGTGCCACTTGTTGGTACTCATACTATACTTCTGTACCCTATGATCATAGTACGGGTTTTCACTACTGATTTGGATATCGTGCAGAGCAGATCTTGGATATTTTAGAGATTGGGGTGAGCTCTTAGTGTTTAGAGTAGCCGATCTCCCTCTATTTTGGCTTGGACTAGTCTTTATTTTATATTTGGAGATAGTTGCACTATTATTTTATGTGTATAAAGCATTGTATTCCTTTACTTTAGTTTAGTGGCTCGACTACCGACTAATACCAAGTCTTGGGGGTTATCTTTTTGTATTGCTTTCATTCCTCTTTTCTTCTTCTTGTTGTTGTTATTGTTATTGTTATTATTGTTGTTGTTATCATTATTATTATTATTATTATTATTATTATTATTATTATTATTATCTTCTTTCCTTCCGCTTGTGATGATCCATTGCCTATGATTTCAGACTTTGAGGTTACGTTTATCTAATGGTGGGTTGATAGTATGTGCCATCATGACTTGAGAAATTGAGTCGCGACAGAGTGGTATCAGAGCTTAGGTTCATCGGTATCGTCGGTATAAGAGTAAGTGTCTAGTAGAGTCCTGCGGATCAGTATGGAGACGTTCACATCCTATCTTCGGGAGGCTATAGGGTGTTCTAGGGAAACTCCATCTTGATTCTTTATCGTGTGAAATTTCTTTGGTCAACCTCTAAATACTTTCTTGCAATTCATTCCTCCTTATATGGATAGCATGAGCTTTCTATTGGGCATGTCTAGAGCATCAAAACATGCTACCTAGGCTTCAACAATATCTATGACCATCTCGGCTTCTCTGGATCTAGCGTTGGAGATTCCGCGTCTAAATAAGTATACACTACAAGCAGGAGTAGTTTTGGGTGTACCAAGTGGTTTTCAACCTAGGGTTGGACTTGTAGACCCTCAGTAGGGTTCTTCATTGGTCTCTAAGTATGTAATGTATGTAATGAAGTTTTTAGATTGGACAGGGCATGCTCCTACACTATTTTCTATGGAGCGAGACATGACTCAATAATTTATTGAGGGATTGATTTTGCCGCTCAGCCTAACATCACAGCCCTTGATAGCAGTTGGGTCTACTTTTCCCAGATGGTTAGTTATGTGAGGTCTATAGAGCATGCATGTATGGATACTTATAGAGGTGGAGATAGGAGATCCCGTCGTCACCACAACAGAGGTAGCACCTCGCTCCAAGGTAGGCATCATCTTTGGGAGGGTTATCCTCACCCTCAACCTATGGGACCCACGATGGCAGTACCTCAGGTTCCAGGAAGTCTTGTGATAAGTTATGGTACCAACGGTGGACAGAGTTCACGATTGACTTCTCAGGGTGTGCCTTTTGAGCATACACGTTTTGGGGTTCATTCTATGCCAACCAGGCCATCTCATTGGGTTGCAGTTAGTAGGAGGTGTTATATATGTAATGAGTCAAGGCATTTGTCTAGGGATTGTCCTACAGTCACACATCATAGGGGACAGGTTCGACCGGATTAGATTTGTAGGGCTCAGGGATAGTCAGTTAAAGGTGGTACCCCGAGTGTTGTAGTTAGTGGTACAGTCATTTAGTTTGAGGTCAAACGTATACTATCCTATGCTTTTACAAGTCAGACAGAGGATGAGACTCCAGGTATCAATCAAATTTGCTAAATTTTGTTTCTAGGACCTTCCTTGCTTGTAGTACTTGGGTGTTGGGGTCTTCCTACCTATCGGTGATCACTTGACTTGTAAGATTCATCTTGTGATTCTGGTAATTTATCTACTTAGACTTATGTAGGCATTCTTACCTGACTTGATTACTTGCCTACTGTTTGCTATGACTGCTTTACTTGAAATTATGTATATGTGTTTATCTCTCATAGGTGATTTCTTTTAGTAGTGGATCATATTGGTTTTACTATGATGTGGTAGTAATTGTAGAGTTATACCTTGTGGATGTTGAGCTAGTTGATTACTCTGGTTGATTTTCATTTAGTTATTCTAGAATTTTCTTGGTTTAGTCATTTCCCATCCTAGTTTTCCCCTAGCGTGCTTAGCTGGTGTGAGGTTACTGCCGAGAGAAGGGTGTGTCAGTAGTTATGGCCCTTGTGGTCTACTGCTCATTTGCTGATTTTTTCTTTGTTCAATTTCCTATTCTTAGTTCCTAAGGTGGCGATGTTAAGGTATGCTATTCGGATTAGCTAGGTTGTCTCTTCGAGGTAAGTTTGATGGTTAAATTATCGGTTCAGTTGGTTGTGTGATGCAGTGTCAAATGGCTATGTTTGAGTTGGGAAGGGTAGAACTGGAATTGTCCCTAGTTATTCTAAGTATGGTGATGTTTTAACTTGAAGCGTCCTATAAAAAGCTTTCTATTGGGATTCTTGGAAGATATAAAGTAATACAGTTATGATTAACTAACAGTTAGCTAAAAAAGGGTGATTGTAGAGCGAGAACGTTCATATTGATGAGTCATGGTTTATTAGATTAGCCTTGGTATGCTCTTGTGAATTATGGAATTTTAGATGTTTAGTCATTACATCTAGAAAATTTCAGTCATAGGCTTGTTTTACCTTACAACCAGGACTACTTTCAATCTCAATGATTTTGTGTTGTGCCTTGGTTTAACCGATAAATTACAGTGGATGTGTCGATGATTCAAGAGTCAAATTGTTGATTTGGATCTTCTGTTGTGGTGTGCTATGACTAATTCAGTCTTTGGCTTCCATGGGCGAATGTAATTTCTCTTAGAAAGCTCAGCCTTGGGATGGGTTAAAAGTAGTTTGTGGAATCATCTCCTGATTTCTTGTTCAGGGTGCGAGGTTCGTGTGAGTCATTATGGTTAGCTAGTAGAGTTCTTTATGGTGTTCTTTTTGGTGGTTCACTTATATTTGTGGTCACTATTGAAAAAGGGTTTATATGCTTGGCTACTGCCTACCGGCTGAGTTTTTGTTGGATTATGGTGGTTTACACAGATTTGCACTCATGGAGTAATACATGGACTCATGGAATTAGTTTCGATTGCTTTAGAGTTAGATTCACATATTGGTTCAGTTTTCTAGAAGTTTCATTGGTAGTAGAGTGACATTGGAGTTAGTCTTAGTGCGGTTTCCTCTTGTGGATTTGGGTGCCCCTTGAAGCAGCCGTTTCAGTTTTGAAAGATAGATCTCAGACTCAAGTTGTTGGTGTTGGGAGCCATTGAGTTAGAACATTGGGTTTGTGCCTTGGGATGAGTTGCTTACTTTGAGTTATTGCCGCTCTCCGATGTTCTGGTGGTGCTTGCATTTCCTTTGTGGTTATTGGGGTAATGTTCAAATGGTGTTGGGAGTTGTTGTTTTGGTTTAGGATAGGTAGGATATCCATGACGACTAAAGAGTCTTGAGTTTAAAGTATAAAGTAAAGAATTCGACTTGGGAGTTATTTATCATCTTCTCTTGTCTGTTGGTCACCTAATTCTGAGAAATCTATGTGGTTTTGGTTCATCTCGGATTAGTCTATTGTGTTCAGTTGAGTTTCTTCTTATTGAGTGGAAATCAGTATCAAAAGAGAAGAATTGAAAGTTGGTTTTAGTTATGAAGAAGAGAAGTGAATTTGAGAGTTTTCCCTTGGCTTGGATTCTGGGTTGTCATTGGCTGACCCAAGATTTGATTTTCAAATTTAGACTAGATTTCGATTTTTGAACCGAAATTCGATCACACTCGACGAAAGACCAAACTTTCAAATAATTTGATTTTTTTTTAAAAATAGCTTTTTAAATTTTTTTTGGGAGAGGTTGGGGGCTGGCACAGGGGTTGAGGTTAGAAGTGGGGTGAAAAAATAAAATTTTTCAAAACTTAAAATATTTTTCAAAAACAATTTTTTTTTGTGTGTGGGAGGGGGCTAGTGGATTGGGGTGGGGTGGCGTGGGGTTGGGGTAGGGGGTGGAGTTGGGTTAAAAAATAAAACTCCTTTTACAGCCCGAATCCTCCATTTGTTCTTGCGATTTTGGCACGTAGGAAGCTCCAAATTGGGTGATTCCAAGGGTGTGTTTGGTATGAAGGAAAATATTTTCCTAGAAAATGTTTTCTTGGAAAACAAGTTGGTTTCTAACTTAGCATATTGGCTAAAACGCTTGGGCAAGTGTTTGGTATTTCAGGCCATCGACACTAAAATTTCAAGAATTAAATTAGTGATTGCTATTATCATTAAATTATCATTTTATTATTACTTCTTAAGGTCCTTACAGAGCTCTCCGTCTTCTCCCTCCTCTTCGATTTCTGTACAACAAAAGCAATTCACATTTGCATGTGAATCGAATTTCATCAGATCTACTGCTTCATATCTATTGTTTCATTAGTAATTTTTGTGGGAGATTGGTAGTTGCTGCCGCTGATTATTACTCTACACTTGGGGTCCCAAAATCTGCTAACAATAAAGACATCAAGGCTGCTTATCAAATCACCATGGACAATGCCTTGAAGGTGTTCAACGAAATTCGTCAACAAAATACTGCTTCATTAAATGCAACCATTTTGAGTTTTTGGCCCAAGGATTCGTTCAACCCAAGATCCGCTACCCACACAACCCAAATATCATTGTGAACAGCACCTTGGCAAGCCGACGTGGATAATAACTCAGACTTGTACAGTAACTCTGAAGTGAATAGTGTTTTCTGGCGGCAACCAGGTTCATTTCAACTGGAGTTGGTACCTTCGGTTTCCATATCTTTCCCTATCTATTCCTTGCTCATACAATTGTAGTTACATTTGGCTGACTTTAAACCTTTGAATAATTTATTAGTTCATACGCATTTTCGTGGCTTTGGATAGTGATGGTAGACTAGGGTCATGTTCTCGCTCGGGAAAGGGGATGGAGACGAGGGTTAAGAGGGGTAAGTGAGTTAAAGGAGCGTCTAGACTGAGAGTAGGTTCTTGGAATATTGGGACATTAATGGGAAAATCCATAGAGCTAGTTAAGATTCTAAAGAAGAGAAAGATTAATATAGCTTGTGTACAAGATACCAAATGGGTTGGTTCTAAAGCTAAGGAGGTAGACGGGTATAAGCTTTGGTTCTCTAGTAGATTGAAGTATAGAAATGGGGCAGGCAGTTTAGTAGACAGTAATTTAAGGGATCAGGTGGTGGAGGTTAGGAGAGTCACTGATAGGATGATGTCGATTAAGGTGGTCGTTGAAGGGATCACGCTGAATATTATTAGTGCTTATGCGCCGCAAGCGGGTTTAAACGAGAAGGATAAAAGGCACTTTTGGGAGGATTTAGACTAGTTAGTGGGAGGCATACCACCTACTGAGAAGCTTTTCGTGGGAAGGGATTTCAATGGGCACATCGGGTCTATTTCGGGAGGGTATGATGATGTGTATGGAGGCTTTGTCTTTGGGGAGTGAAATGAGGGAGGAGTCTCACTTTTGGATTTCGCAAGAGCTTTTGGGTTGGTGATAGCCAATTCGAGTTTCCTAAAAAAAGAGGACCACTTGGTAACCTTCCGGAGTGTGGTGGCTAAGACTCAGATAGATTTTTTACTCCTTAGGAAGGATGATAAAGGTCTGTGCAAAGACTATAAGGTTAGTCCGATCGACAACTTTACGACCCAACATAAGCTCTTGGTGATGGATTTAGGGATCAAGATGATGAGGAAGAAGAGGGTCGGGGATGACCGACCTAGGATTAGATGTGGAAGTTTGACCACGGTTAGCGCCCTGGAGATGGGAGAGAAATTAAAAGATATGGAGGCCTGGGATAGTAGTGGGGATGCGAACACTATGTAGGATAGGAAGGCTAGTTGTATTAGGGTTGTAACAAGGGAAGTATTGGGAGTCTCGACAGGTAGCCATGGCCGACATCGAGGGGACTGGTGGTGGAATGGGGAAGTGAAAGGGAATATGGAAGCAAAGAAGATAGCATATGCGAAGCTGATAGAAAGTAAGGATAAGGTGGAGAAGTGGATGAATAGGGAAATTTATAAGATAGCGAGGAAGGAGGCGAAGTCGGCAGTTTTGACAACAAAAACGACAGCTTTTGAACGCCTTTATGCTGAACTAAAAGAGAAAGGCGGGGATAGGAAATTATTCAAGCTAGACAGGGTGCGGGAGCGAAGGGAACGCGATGTGGATCAAGTGAAGTGCATTAAGGACGAGCATGGAAAAGTATTGGTAGAGGAGACCCTCATTAAATAGAGATGACAGTCGTACTTCCATAAACTCTTGATGAAGAAGGAGACAGAGAGATTGTGTTGAGAGATTTGGAACACATAGAGAGGCTTCATGATATTGGGTATTGCAGGAGTATTTTGGTCGAAGAGGTTAAGGGTGCTATGCGTAGGATGCGCTGGGGAAGAGTGACCAGACCTGATGAGATTCCTGGGGAGTTTTGGAAAAGCGTGAGCCCAATAGGTTTGGAGTGGCTAACTAGGTTATTTAATATCATCTTTAGGACAACAATGATGCCCAAAGAATAGAGGTCGAGCGTAATAATCCCTCTATACAAAAACAATGGGGATATCTAGAGCTGCAACAACTATAGAGGTATCAAGCTTCTAAGCCATACTATGAAAGTATAGGAAAGAGTGGTGGAGATGAGGGTAAGGAGAAGCATGTCTATTTCAGAGAACCAGTTCGAATTTATGCCGGGATGCTCAACTACAGAAGCCATACATCTTATGAGGAGACTGGTGGAGCAGTATAGGGAGAGAAAGAGGGACTTGCATATGGTATTCATTGATCTAGAAAAGGCTTACGATAAAGTTCCATAAGAGATACTATGGAGATGTTTGGAGGCTAAAGATGTACCGGTGGCGTACATTAGAGTGATCAAGGATATGTATGAGGGTGCTAAAACCAGGGTAAGGACAGTAGGAGGGGACTCAGAGCACTTTCTAGTTGTGATGGGGTTGCATCAAGGAACAACCCGTAATCCATTTTTATTTTCCTTGGTGATGGATGGATTGACGCGACAAATTCAAGGTGAGGTGCCATAGTGTATACTTTTTATGGATGATATAGTCCTGATCGATGAGACTCATAGCAGAGTTAACGCTAAGCTGGAGGATTGGAGACATATCTTGGAGTCTAAAGGGTTTAAGAGGAGTAGGACCAAGACAGAGTAATTAGAGTACAAGTTCAGTAAGACACCTCATGAGGTTGGCTCGAAAGTTAGGCTTGGTGACTAGGCCATCCAAAAGAAAAGTAGTTTCAAGTACCTTGGGTCTATCATGCAAGGCAGCGAGGAGATTGACGATGATGTCACATATCATATTGGGGCAGGGTGGATGAAATGGAGCTCGCTTTTGGTGTTCTATATGAAAAGAAGGTGCCACCACAACTTAAGGGCAAGTTCTATAAAGTGGTGGTTAGACATGCTATGTTATATAGAGCGGAGTGTTGTCTAGTTAAGGTCTCTCACGTTCAAAAGTATGAAAGTAGCCGAGATAAGAATATTGAGATGGATGTGTGGGCATACCAGGAGTGACATGATTAGAAATGTGGCTATTCGGGATAAGGTAGGAGTGGCCTTGGTGGAAGATAAGATGCGGGAAATGCGAATGAGATGGTTTGGTCATGTGAAGAGGAGAGACACAAATGCCTCAGTGAGGAGGTGTGAGAGGTTGGCCATAGATGGTTTCAGAAAAGGTAGGAGTAGGCCGAAGAAATATTGGGGAGAGGTGATTAGACAGGACATGACCTTAGATAGGAGGGTGCGGAGGACCCACATTAGGGTAGAAGGCTAGTACATAGTCTTGTTATTCTTCCCTATTAGTAAGCGCATTAGCGCACTATAATTTCTTTTGTGGAGGACTCATATTAGGATAAAAGGCTAGGTGACTTATCCTTACACCATAGTAGTTGTAGTTCTGCTCATTGTTTATTGCCATTTGATTTCTGCAGTGTATTGCTATTTATAGGTGTGGGGCCATTGTACTTTGATTATCTTATTTATTTATAGTAGTTAATGACTCTTTCTTTCCGTACTATTCTACCATGACTTTCTCACTTTTGCTATTCCTTGTTTTCATCTTGTTTTCGATATGCTTGTCCCTATCTGACCTTTTATCTTGTTTTCCTCTCTTTAGCCGAGAGTCTTTTGGAAACAGCCGCCCTACCTTTCAAGGTGGGGTTAGGTCTGCGTACACTCTACCCTCCCTAGACCCCACATGGTGGGATTATACTGGGTTTGTTATTGTTGTTTTTGTTGTTTGGTTAGAAAAAGAAATTTTTTTTAGAAAATATCTTTTATTTTTGGCT
Organism: Solanum dulcamara; assembly: GCF_947179165.1. Classification (NCBI taxonomy): domain Eukaryota; kingdom Viridiplantae; phylum Streptophyta; class Magnoliopsida; order Solanales; family Solanaceae; genus Solanum; species Solanum dulcamara. The sequence goes on along the minus strand of NC_077240.1, from coordinate 40,248,315 downwards.
AGAGAGTAGAAAATATTTTTAGAAAAATAATTTCTGACATGAAAATCTATTCTAGTAATTGATTCGGGATCCAATCCCGAACCCTTGATTTGGGATCCAACTTGACTTTGAAACCCAAGATTTGATTTTCAATATTAGATTAGATCCCGACTTTCGAACCGAAATTCGATCACACCCGACTCAAGAACAAACTTTTGAATAATTTGATTTTTTTTTAAAAATAACTATTTAATTTTTTTTTGGAGTGGGGTTTGGGGTCTGGCACAGGGGTCAAGGTTACAAGTGAGGTGAAAACAATGAAATTTTCAAAAACTTGAAATATTTTTCAAAAACAATTTTTTTGTAGGGGTGGATAGTGGACTGGTGGTGGGGTGGCGTGGGGTCGGGGTAGGGGGTGGATTTGGGTTAAAAAATAAAATCCCTTTTACATCCTGAACCCTCCATTTGTTCTTGCAATTTTGGGACCTAGAAAGGTCCAAATTGGGTGATTCCAAGGGTGTGTTTGGTATGAAGGCTAGAAAATATTTTCATGGAAAACAAGTTGGTTTCAAACTTATTTTCTCATGTTTGGTTGGTAAGTGAAAAGTATTTTTCGAAATTTTTTCCTATTGTTTGGTTAGTAAATGAAAATATTTTTTAGAAAATATCTTTTAGTTTTAGCTAGAGAGTAGAAAATATTTTTTGGAAAATAATTTCTTATATGAAAATCTATTCTAGTAATTGATTCAGGTACGTCCTTGGTTTGTTTGGTATGAAGGAAAATATTTTCCTAGAAAATATTTTTGTAGGAAAACAAGTTGGTTTCAAACTTATTTTCTCATGTTTGGTTGGTAAGTGACAAGTATTTTTCAATTTTTTTTTCTATTGTTTGGTTATAAATGAAAATATTTTTTTAGAAAATATCTTTTATTTTTGGCTAGAGATTAGAAAATATTTTTAGGAAAGTAATTTCTGACATGAAAACCTATTCTAGTAATTGACTTGAGATCCGATCCCGAACTCTTGATTTGGGACCCAACTTGACTTTGAAACCCAAGATTTGATTTTCAAATTTAGACAAGATCCCGACTTTTGAACCGAAATTCGACCACACCCGACTCAAGACCAAATTTTCAAATAATTTGATTTTCTGTAAAAAAATAACTTTTAAAATTTTTTTGGGAGTGGGGTTGGGGGACTGGCACGGGGATCGAGGTTAGAAGTGGGGTGAAAAACTAAAATTTTCAAAACTTGAATTATTTTTTAAAAACAATTTTTTTGTAGGGGGGCTTAGTGGACTGGGGATGGGGTGGCATGGGGTCGGGGTAGGGGGTGGAGTTGGGTTAAAAAATTATTTTTTTCAAAATTTGAAATATTTTCAAAAATAAATTTTAATTTTTTTTCTGTGTGGAGGGGGTGGGGGTGGGGGGAACTGGTGGGGTGTGGTTGGGGGGGGGCTCGAAGGGGGATCGAGTTAGGGGTTGGGATAAAAAAAATGAAATTTTTAAAATTTGAAATATTTTTCAAAAATAAATTTTTATTTTTTGTGTGGGTGGTGGGTGGGTGGGTGGGGGGAAAGGAGGGGGCATGTGAGAGTAGGGGTAGGGGCTGGTAGGGGTGGGGTAGGGGTGTGGTAAAACAATAAAATTTTTAAATTTTGAATATTTTTCAAAAATAATAAAGTTTTAAAATATTTTTGGGGTCGGGGTAGGGATGGGGTAAAAAAAATAAAATTTTCAAAATGTGAAATAATTTTAAAAATAAACTTTTAATTTTTTCTTAAAAAAGAAATTCAATTTTTTTTGGGGAGGGGGGGTCATGGTGGGGGTGGGGTAAGAAGAAAACATTGTAATTTGAGGTTGGAGAAGAGTTTTGGAAAATGTTAGTTTTGGAAGGAAGTCACTTTTCTCAAATTTGAGGAAAATAAGTTGATTTGAATTTTTTTTTCCAAAACATTAAACCAACCAAACATGAGAAAATTGGAAAACATTTTCTTCATACCAAACACACTCCAAGTTCTGGAGTTTCATTTTGGTCATGGCTACGCGGTTGAGTGTTCGGGGGAACGTGAAGATCGTCGGTTTGAGGTAAATTCGCCCCAAAGGGGTCGCCTAAGCTTAGTTAATGCTTTAATGGTGAAATTATTTGTTGGATTGTTTTCTCTCATTTTGAGCATCGATTTGTGTCCCATTTTGGGGTACAAGTTCATTAATGCATTTAGACCCTTTTTACGGAGTCATTTTCGGGATTTCCATCGCCGGTTCCACAATTCCATTTTTGACCAATTTTTAGGTTCGTCTCCAAAAAATACAATTTTGGTGTCAACATATTCATATTGATGAGGTGATCAACATTTTGATAGCGTGGAGGCATTTGAAGTCGTTTTTGGATAGAAAAGCTACCAGAAAGTGGACTTAGAGTGCACGTGTTTAGCTTCGAGGTAGGCTACGGTCTCTTTTCTTTTCATTGAGCTTCATGAGGTATTATTTAGTATAAATTGTGTGTGGTTTGGATTGTATGTGATGGGTTAGGCTTGATTCCTAGATTCTTGGTTCTTTATCCCGATGTGAGCCTTAGGCTCAATTGCCTTTAGGAGACTTTCAGTCTAGTGGGTAAGATTATTGATTAAGACTTAGTTTGGCCACGATTAGCCTATTTTAGGTGACTTGATTGATGTGTATGGTGGTTGACGGAATTATGACTTAGAATTGAGTTTGGGTTGATCCTTAGTTGATGTAGCCATTGTTGGGTAGGTATTTTTGTGACTTAGTGTCCTTCTCTACTGTACCGCCTACTTTGGAGCCTTGGTGTAGTCGTTTTCAGCTAGTTAGGCTTTTGAATTATCGTTGGATCCCATTTCTGGATTTAGAACTAGAATCCTCTATGCTTTATTTTGTAATTAGGCGGGGTTAACTGTGTTTGTAATCGCGAGGTTATATTCAAGTTGGATCTAGAGGTATTGGTTGACTAGCTGAGCACCTATTTCCTCATATCCTCCTCCTTGTTACCCAGTTTAGGTTGAGTTCCCTTTTGAGCCTTGTGGTTGTGTTAGAGGAGTAAATTTGAGCTTTAGGTCTTGATTAGAGGTCGGTTGCATTTGTTAGCCCTGTTTTCATGCACTGGAGAGTAAGGTTCTTGTGGCGTCATTATTGTATGTGATTGTGTGTGTTGTTTAGGTACTGGTGATGGCATGCATTAATTGGTTCATTGTTTTCCCACGTATGTAGTCGACCCCAGTGCATGCATAGCTTCTTGGCATTGATTTGAGAAAACTGGGTTGTAACCTAAACAATTTTATACTAATTTTTGAATTAGGGTCGTGCTACCTTTATTACTACTATTTTCAGTGAATTGAAGGCATCGAGGATGCACTCATTTTATGATATTGGATTGAGGAATCGAGGATGTGCTCAACATTATGATTTTGATTCAATCAGAGAGAGTTTCCGATCTTTTTTATATTGATTTTGATTTTTTATCTCCGGTCATCACGATGGAGGGATTTTTTATGATCGGGTATACATATTGATATCTATATTTGTATAAAACCTTGATCGGGACCAGACAGGTATATAGGGGAATTCTCGAGCCCTCTATGGCTATCCCAACGAGGAACATGAGTCCTACTTCATGGCTGGAACTGGAAGTATGTGTATATATCTTGGTATGAAGCACTTGTCACTATGGTACTACTGGTTTTATTGCATGACTCTAATTCATATATGCATTGCCTATCACTAGCATAGTTGTTTGTACCTATCGGTAGTATGGGATGCCCTATGGGTTTACCTGTTTGTGAGTGAACTTCCTCGGCACACAGGGGCTCGGGTGGTCGACTGCATCCATGGGAAATCAAGCAAGGAAACCAAGAAAGTACCTGGTGGCGCCAGCCCAAGACCTAGACACGACCACACACTACGAAGGAGGACAACTAAGTGACAAGCTACTAACATAAGTAAACACAGATAGTAGATTTCATCATGACTTGAGAAATCGGGTCCTGACAATTATATATAGGATCTAAATAGATGTTCTATTTATAGGTCAAAATTATGACAATTGTCTGTTTGGCCAAGCTTTTAAAAATGAAGAGTGTTTATTTTAGAAAGTATAGGTGTTTGATCAAGAGTTTAGAAAAAAAAGTATTTTAGAGTAGCAACAGAGGTTTCCGTAAATATTTTTAGAACCTTAGCCAAGTACAAATTACTGTACTAATATTTTCAAAAGTTCCTTTTCAAATTGATTATCCAAACACAAACTGTAATCCTCCAAAAGTGCTTTACTAGAAATACTTCAGAAAAAATGCAATTTTCAAAATAAGCAGATTTTAAAAACTTGGCCAAATGGAAATATCAATCATAAAAGCTAGACGTGATCACACAATATTCTAGCATATTTATTAATATAGTAATTGAATGAATACTTACAAGCACTTGTTCCTTAATTTCCTTAACATTCATCAGTGGATTTTTATTGGTATCTTTGAGCATGATAAGAACATCAAGGATGTATTCTTCCAAAGTTTTGTAGCCATCTTTCCATATTTGAATCCTCCGATCAACTTCATCATTAATGTGTTTTATTGATGTTATAAAGGCTTTCTTGATAATTTTCTTATGATCATCCAAATCAAAAATACTTAACCATGGTAAGTAATCTGATATACCAAAAGCATGAAGATATTGAAGAAGTGTAAAAAGTGCATCAACTTGCTCATCATCTTCTATAATTTTGAATAATCTCTTGAATATTCCCAATTACATTCCCACTATAACATCTTGTCACTTTCCTCGAGTTAATAACAAATTGGTTGTTGCATTGATTGTAAATGAATTGTGAAGGTGGTCGGCTTCTTCATCCCTTTCACAACGGAGCCATTGAAGTGATGTTGGTGATAGGACATGGGAAGTAGGAATTCTCCTTATTTTCATCCATTGTTCACCAATAGGGAGAAAAACAGAGGTCAAGTATCCATTACGAATGAGGCTCGCAGACGTACAAATAGGTTTGGATGAGAAAATAGAGTTTTGAATCTGCAAGAACTCACGGGCAAGCTTAGGGGAATTAATAGGAATTACATGGACTGTAACGAGAAAAATGGAAGCGATTTCAGTATCCATTTCCTCCATAATTTTACGTATCCAATGAAATGCTGGCCTCTTGTTTAGAAGCATTTGAGGAAGGCTACCAATTATAGGCCATGGTTTTGGACCTAGAGGGAATGACTATTTTCTTATACTACTATTCCATTTGCTTGTGATTTTAAGAACAATAGAAATGAAGATTCTCCATAGAAAAACAACAAGGTTTGAGATTTTGAAAAAAATCATCTTTTTTTTTCTTGTGTTTGATAAATAAGTGCTAAGGTACAAAGATATAATTGCATGCTATCCACTATGTATAGCTCTCCCTAAACATGAAAGTAGGGGTTACAAATAAGCGGATTGTATAGGGTTTGGGAAGATTAAAAATGGACTAGACTAAAATGAATTAGATTGTAATCCAGTCATATAAAAATAAAAAAATGTGGATTTGGTCAACTATTATGTTAGACATACATCCATAAATTTGGATTTGGTCAAATTTTACATTAGATGTTAATCCATATCAATTATAATATTAGATACTTCATTTTTTATGGAAAAACTATAATACCAGACATATATCCATACCATGTTATCATATTAGATACTTCATTCTTTTATGGAAAAACTATCATATTAGACATACATACATACCATATTATCATATTAGATACTTCATTATTTTATGAAAAATCTAACATATTAGACATACATCTGTACCATATTATCATATTAGATGCTTCATTCTTTTATGGAAAAACATTCATATACGGCATACATCCATACCATATAATTATATTAGATACTTCATACTTTTATAGAAAAACTATTATATTATATTTACATCCATACCTTATTTTCATATTAGATACTTCATTCTTTTATGGAAACACTATCATATTTGTAATGACTTGAGGGTCATTTTTGGAAATTTGCATAAAATAGATTTTACCCCAATTATTAGTACCCCCAAGTGTTATTTGTTCTATTTTTGTGATTGAATGTGTTAAAAACTTAATAGTTAGTAAATTGGAAAAATTCTTGAGTTGGTGAAAAAGTGGTTTTCAAAACCAATCAGAGCTACAGGTCTCGGAATAGGTTTTCGTTAGTTCTATCAGCACCGAAATGTGGAAATTGGTCTAGGGGAGTCATCGGAATAAGATTTGGGGTTGGTATGTGAATTTGAAGTCCCAAGTTGGAAAGTTAGTTTTAAATGAGTTAAGTTTGACTTTGGTCAACAAATTGAGTTCGGAGACTTGGATTGGATTTCTAATGATTCCAATGGTTTCAAGGGGTAATTCTAACTCTAGAAATGGATTTTTTGTTATTTTTGGAGGTCCCAAGGGTATTTTAGGTATTTCAAGTGTCGAAACTAGTCTTGTTACGCCTTAATGGATTTCAGGTCAAGGAGACCTCAAATTTGAATTCTGAAGGTTCCATTTAGATCGGAACGCCAAATTTAGTGGGAATGCATATATGGTTTATGTGTATGGGATTTTGAACGAATTCCAAGGGTCCGTTCGGGGATTTTTCTTAAAAGTTGGATTGCTATCTGGTGCATTCATAATTCCTTCTCCGCGTTCGCGGAGTGTGTCCGCGTTTGTGAAGCATGATCTTTTCCTTCTTTACATCCGTGGAGTGTGTCCGCATTCACAGTGTACAACCTTTTCCTTCTCCACATTCGCGTAGGGTCTTCCTAGCGAGCTTCGTGTTCGCTGAGTTAAATGTTCGCATTTGCGGAGAACAATATAGCCTTGAAACGGTAAAGGTTGGAAAAACCACCATTTTTCACCATTTTGAGTTCTCGGAGCTTGGGGAGGCGATTTGAGAAAAGTTTTCGAGGAAAAATATTGGGTAAGTGATTTTTGACCTAAAATCTTCCATTTTCATTAATTATTTGGTGATTTCAACCTCTAATCTTTAGTTTCTAACCCCCAATTTTTTCTTTCCTTCTCTAACCCGAATGTAAGGAAAATAGTAATTTATAACTCATTTTGAACTCTATTTTATGGTTTTTTCAATCATGAGTTTCTTATTACTAGTCGAACGTAATTTTGCAATAAAATTTTAGACTCGATCCTTTTCAAAAATGATCAAATTTTAGACTATTTTACCCTGGTTATACAACCTATCAATATGGGTGTCATTGGAATTCTTATGACGCGTATGTTTTATTCTTGATAGTAGGTTATCACCTCGGGCGTTCAATTCAAAGGTTGATCGTCCAGTAGATTGTTCGAGCAGTTTCAGCAGTTGAGGTAGGTTTGGCTATCCTTCTTAGGGTTGAGTTGGGGTGATTAGACAAATTTTATGTTATAGGTTTAGGATGGGATTGTAGTGTAGTTTGGGATTGATAATTTATATTGTGATCCGTGTGGGGGCTTATATGTGCTGCATAGCCCGTGTGGGGGTCTTAGGTGATATTTTATCTGTGATTGAGACTGTGTAATCTATGACTTAACTGAGTAGAGATGTGAAGAGGTTGTTTGTCTTGTAATGCCCGTCTGAGGGGTTAAGTTGAGGGTTTTGTGCATGCCCAAGTATAGAGATATTGTTGAGAAAGGGGTGAACACTTAATTTGATGTATTTTCTTCCCATTACTGTCTATTGAGGGTGAAAATCATGCTTAGGTTAAGTTTTGAGAACTTTGAACCTTATATTACATATTGAGTTGAATATTACCTCTGAGCCGTATACGTTGTAAATATATTCATCCTTATTTATATTATTATTGATTATTAAGAAGTTGAGAATTGTGGAAATCATTTTTGAGAAAGAAAATGTGACACCTTTCATATATCTCCGACCATAAGTAGGTGGCAAGCAGATGAGATATTAGTATCATAAGTCCTTGGTCATGAGTTAGGTGGCGAGGTGGTTGATATATTGAGATTGTGATGAGGTGTATTATCTACGAGACCCCATGGGTCCTGCTTGGTAGCACAGCTCGACAGGTGTATACAACAGGTTGTGTGACAACCTTGACCTTATGACACTGTCATATCATTGCATCAATATAATGCATTACATTACATTGATACCTGTGACATTTGATCTATCTGTTAAATTGTGCCATTGAACTGTATTTATGTGTTTACTTTACTCACACCGTACTATATAAATTGGCTGCAGTATAGCCGGTGTGGGACTTTTCTATGTGCAGGTGGAAGTGTTCCTTAGTTTATTTCATAGATTTTGATTAATTCCTTATACTCAGTCGGTTAAACGTACTGAGTATATGTGGATTGTACTCACTCCTATTTTTGTGTCCCTTTTTAATACAGATTCTATCAGGGTATCTCGCATGGCAGTTGATTCTCTTCTCTCGCAACTATATTATCATTCAGATTAGTGGTGAGGTCTTAGGATTTAGAGCCTCATTAGTTCTGGCTTGTATTTCTAGTCTTTACTATTATTCAAAGACTTATGATGTATATTTGACTCGATCATTATACTAGATGCTCTTTACACTTATGACACTAGGTTTTGGGATTAATTTCGTTGTTATTGTCATTTTATTATTTTCAATTTTGGCTTGACTTCCCTTTTGAAGTATCGTATGGTTTTACTTTTTAGCTTACACATTAGGATGAGATTTGAGATGTGTGCCATCATGACCACGACTTTTGGGTTATGACAAATTGGTATCAGAGCGCTAGATTCATCGGTCTCATAAGTTAAAGAGTAGGGTGTCTAGTAGAGTCTTGCGGATCGGTATGTAAATGTCCGTACTTATCTTCGAAAGTCTACAAGATACTTGTTAGGATAAATTACTTCTTTTGATTCCTTTCGTGTGAGTTATTCATATCAAGTATTGTATATCTTTAATCTATTCCTTCTGCGCAGATGGTGAGAACTAGAATCGGAGTTGCTGAGAGTGTGTCCGCACTTGCTACCTAAGTAAAAGTTCCTGGGTGAGGTAGAGAACGCGGTGGAGTCATGAGATAAGGCCAAACTTGGGAAGCAGCACCTACTCATAGATGAGCTAAAGAGCAATTGCTTAAGCTGGTGTATGAGCACGGGGATGATTATAAGCAGTAGACTAAGGAACAGAGGCCAGACTAGCCTCCTACAATCCTCGATCGTGCTCCGATGCTTCAGGAGTTATTAATCAGATTATTGGCTAGATTGGATAGTGCTTCGACTCCTAGTGTTCTTTTAGGTACTTCAGACTCTCCTACTGTAATTGGTATTATGCCACCAGTTCAGGGGCCTAGTATTGGGTTTTAAACTCTGGGATCTTCTTTTATGCCTTCTATCGTATCCCCAAGATTTATAGCTCTTTCAGTTTCTACTAGTGCTGCCATATCGGTAGCTGAGTAGAAGAGCTTCGAGAGATTTTTTCATTGGCACCACTTAGATTTGATGGCACGACCGGGGAGAAGGCTTATGATTTTTTGACTGAGTGTCAGTATAGGTTGTTCAACCTGGGTATTCTTGAGGCACATGGAGTAGCCTATACTTCATATCAGTTTCACAGGGGTATCCAAGGAGTGGTGGAGATCGATTATTTTTTGTAGGCCTACTGGTTACCCTATGATGAGTTGGGATCAATTTTTAGAGGTCTTTCTTGAGAGGTTTGGGTACCCTTCATTATAAGGGTAAAACAGTCCACACAACTATTCAGAGCTTAGATGGTACAAGTGGATCTAGATTAGGTCAGGCTGGTTATAGTGGTTCTTCAGGATCTGGAGGATGTACCAACACTTCTGGTTATCCTCCACACAGTTTTGAACCTCGAGGCGTCTTTATATGTATTGAGTTTTGGCATAAGGCCTAAGATTGCCCTAGAAGTGCTCCTTCTACTAGATGGCCTGGGATGTCGACTGTTCTTTCTATTCCCGTTCCAGCCGTGCGAGGTACTATAAAGGTCACTAGAGGTGGAACCAAATGTGCCAAGGGTAGAACTAGAGGTAGTGCTCATGATGGTTCATAGGCTAGATGTATTCTTCTGGTTTGCCAGCATCTCACTTCAGTATTATTTGATCTAGGGTCTACCTATTCTTATGTGTTGACATATTTTGATATGGTTACTGACTACATGTGTTAGCCTCTCACTGTGCCTATTACTATTTCTAGCCAAGTAGGTAAGTCCTTAGTGGTGGATCGGGTATATTGGGGGTATTGGTGGTAGTTTTGGGTAGAGAGACCCGTGCAGACTTGATTTTATTAGACATTCTTGATTTTGATATGATATTGGGTATGGACTGATTATCTCCTTATCATGCTATATTAGATTATTATACAAAGACTGTGACCTTAGCTTATCCTGATCTGCCTAGGTTGGTATGGAAGGGTAATCTAAATTCATATTCGAAGGGGGTGATATCTTATATTCGTGCTTGTCGTTTGATGGATAAGGGTTGTTTGTATTATTTGGCTCATGTACATGATTTCACTTTAGAGTCACCTCTTTTAGAGACTACGAGGGTGGTGAGAGAGTTTATGAATGTGTTTTTCATAGACTTGTCGAGTGTTCCTCCTGACTGTGATATTAATTTTGTGATTGATTTAGAGATGGGCACCAAGCCCATCTCTATTTCTCCTTAGCGGATGGCTCTAGTGGAGTTGAAGGAGTTAAAAGAACAATTTGAAGATTTATTAAAGAAGGGGTTTATTCGGCCTAGTGAATCGCTGTGGGTGTACCGCTCTTATTTGTGAAGAGGAAGAAGAATGGTACTATAAGTATGTGTATTGACTATCGACAGTTGAACAAAGTCATCATAAGAAACAAGTACCCTCTTCCTTGTATTGATGATTTATTTGACCAGCTTCAGGGTGCATTAGTGTTTTCCAAAATTAACTTGAGGTCGGGTTATCATCAGTTGAGAGTTCAGGAATGTGATATCTCAAAGACTACATTCAAGACTCGTTATGGGCATTATAAGTTTATGGTTATGTCCTTCGGGTTGACTAATTCCCCAACTGCTTTTATAGAGTTGATGAATTGGGTTTTCCGGCCTTATTTGGACTCATTTGTGATCGTTTTTAGTGATGAGATCTTGGTTTATTCCAAGAATGAGGTAGATCATGATAGGAACTTGAGGACAGTTCTTTAGAGATTTAGAGAGGAGAAGTTGTATGCAAAATTCTCCAAATATGAGTTTTGGTTTGAGTCTTTGGCATTCTTGGGTCATGTGGTTACCAAGGATGGTATTTTGGTTGATCTGGCTAAGGTTACAACAGTTCATGATTGGGTTAGGCCTACTTTGGCTACTGAGATTTGGAGTTTTATTGGGTTGGCAGGCTATTATTGTCAGTTTTTGCTCAGGGCTTCTCTTCTATTGCAACCCCATTCACTAGGATAACTCAAAATACTGTGGCATTTCAATGGATAGATCAGTGTGAGGCGAGCTTTCAAAAGCTCAAGGAGTTATTGACTTCAACACCTATTTTAGCCTTACCTGAGGAGGGTGTGGACTTCATTGTGTTGTGTGATGCTTCAGGATTAGGCTTGGGTGGCGTATTGATGCAAAAGGGTAGAGTTATAGCTTATGCTTCTCGACAGTTGAAGGTACATGAGAAGATCTATACTACCCATGACCTAGAGTTGGCGGCGGTGATGTTTGTTCTGAAATTGTGGAGGCACTATCTCTATGGTGTGCACTGTGAGGTCTTTACTGACCATCGTAGCCTTAAGTATATCTTCTCTTAGTTAAATCTGAACATGAGGTAGTGTATATGGTTGGAGTTATTGAAAGACTATAATATCACCATCCTTTATTATCCGGGCAAAGCGAATATAGTAGCGGATACCCTAAGTCACAAGGCACCTAGTATGGGTAGTTTGACCTTCCTTAAGGTGGATGAGAGGCCTTTGGCTTTGGAGGTTCAGTCATTGGCTAGGCAGTTGGTCCGACTAGATATTTCTACACATCATAATATTTTGGCCTTTGTGGAGGCTAGGTCTATTTTGATGAACCAAATTCATACACACTAGTTTGAGGATGACAAGTTGAGGGCCATTCGAGGAAAAGTGTTGGGTGGTGAAGCAAAATCAGCCTCCCTTAATCTGAAGGGAGTTTTGAGGATTAATGGTCATATTTATGTGCCAAGGTTGGTGATTGGATATATATGATATTGGAGGAGGCTCATTGTTCTAAGTATTTGATTCACCTGGTAGTGTCAAAGATGTTTCATGACTTGAAAAAACACTATTGGTGGTGTGGCATAAAAAGGAAAATTGTTGATTTTGTGGTTAAGTGTCTGAATTGCCATTAGGTGAAGTATGAGCATCGAAAACTGGGTGGTCCTATGCAAGGATGCCCATTCCCGAGTATAAGTGAGAGTGTATTACTATGGACTTTGCATCTATATTACCCATGGCATTGGGTAAGTATGACTCTATTTGGGTAATTGTGGATCGATTGACAAATCAACCCATTTCCTTCCGGTGAAGACTAGCTATAATGCGGACCAGTTAGCTAGGATCTATCTTCGTGAGATTGTTAGGTTGCATGGGGTTCCAATCTTTATTATGTCGAATTGGGGTTCAATATTCACATCTCACTTTTGGGAGGCATTGCAACGTGGTTTGGGTATACGACTAGAGATGAGTTCAACATTTCATCCCCAAACCGATGGCCAGTCCAAGCAAACCATTCAGGTATTGAAGAATATGTTTAGGGCCTATGTGACTAATTTTGGTGTCTGATGGGACCAACACTTGGCCATAGTAGTGTTTACCTATAATAACAGTTATCACTCCAACATTCAGATGGCACCATTTGAGGCATTGTATGATCGTAGGTTTCGATCACACATAGGGTGGTTTGATTCATTTGTGGTTGATGCATTGGATATTGACTTACTTAGGGATGCTATGGAGTGGGTACTTTTGATTTAGGGTCGATTATTGACAGCCAGAGTCTCCAGAAGAGTTATGATGATAGGAGGGTTCATTCTTTGGAGTTCATGGTGGGTAATTCTATGTGGCTTAAAATATCGCCATTAAGGGAGTGATGTTATTCGGGAAGAAGGCCAAGCTCAGCCCGAGGTTTGTTAGCCCATTCAAGATTTTGTGAAGAGTGGGTGGAGTGGCTTATGAGTTAGTCTTACCCCCTAGATTGTCAGTTGTCCATCCGGTGTTTCATGTCTCTATGCTACGTAAGTATAGACCGGATAGTCCCATGTGATTTCTTATGATGTGGTGGAGTTGGGTCCAAATTTGACTTATGAGGAGGAACCAATAGCTATCCTAGCCAGGCAGCTTCGTAGACTCAGGACCAAGGAGATCTCTTCGGTCAAGGTGCAGTGGCTGCATGACTGTAGAGGAGGAGACTTGGGCATTAGAATCTGATATGCGAGCTTGGTACCCTCAGCTTTTTGAGACTCTAGGTACTTTCCTCTATCTTATGTTCGAGGGCGAACATCCTTTTTAGTGGTGGATATTGTAATGACCTTGAGTGTTATTTTCAAATATTTGCATAAAATTATCATTTACCCCTATTATTAGTGCCCAAGTGTTATTTGTTCCGTTTGTGAGATTGAATGTGTTAAAAACTTAATAGTTAGTGAATTGGGCAAATTATTGAGTTTTATAGAGTTAAGAGGTGAAAAATTGTTTTTCGGGACCAATCAAATCTACGAGTTTCAGAATGAAATTCCGTCAATTTCATCGGCTTCGGAATGTGGAAATTGATCTAGGAAAGTCGTCTGAATCAAATTTGGGGTTGGTATGTGAATTTGAGGACCCAAGTTGGAAAGTTAGTTTTAAATGAGTTAATTTAGACTTTGGTCAACAAATCGAGTTCGGGTTGGTATGTGTATTTATGTGTTTACTTTATTCGCGCCATATTATATAAATTAGTGGCAGCGTAGCCAGAGTGAGACTTTTCTGCGTGCAGGTGGAAGCGTTCCTTAGTTTATTTCATAGCTTTTGATTAATTCCTTATACTCAGTCGGTTAAACCTACTGAGTATATGTGGATTGTACTCACCCCTATTTTCATGTCCTTTTTTGATGTAGATTCTAGTTAGGGTATCCCGTGTGATAGTTGATCCTCTTCTCTTGTAGCTATATTATCATTCAGATTAGTGGTGAGATCTTAGGATTCAGACCGCCGTTAGTTCTAGCTTTTATTTCCTGTATTTACTATTATTCAAAGACTTATGATGTATGTCAGACTCTATCATTGTTCTAGATGCTATTTACCCTTATGACACTAGGTTTTGGGATTAATTTCATTGTTGTTGTCCTTTTATTGTATTTAATTATGGCCTGACTTCCCTTTGAAAGTCTCGTATGGTTTTACTTTTCAACTCGGGATGGGGTTTGGGATGTGTGTCATCATGATCTCGACTTTTGGGTTGTGACAATATTAGACATACATCCATACCGTAGATATTAATCTTTCCTATACTTTTGAATAAGTATATATACATATTTTCATATATTCATACTAGTTATGAATTTATACCAGTTTTTAAGTTAGATACATTAAACTCCTTCCTTTTTTCTTTTCTTAAATATTTCTAGTTATTTAAATCCCTTTCCTTTATCCTTTTTTTTTTATTTTTTTAAAAAAATATTAATCTATTTTCATTTGTAATTACTTCACTTTATATTTTTTCTTTGAAAATCATTTGCTTTCTTTCCATATTTAAACTCTATCTTTTGTGTTTCTTATTTTTCTCTTTGACTGATTGATTTTCATAATTAATTAATATCCATGTTTAAATCCTCCGTCGTATTCCCTTTATATGTTTCTTTACGTATTCATGTAGTATATTAATATTTTTCCTTTTTCCTTATTTATTTCAACGTGTGACGACCCAAAAATGAATGTGCTGACATGCGTCTTTTTCCATCAAGTTAATTTAGCCAAAACCCATTAAAAATAGAAGATATGCAGAAATAAAATAAATAAATATAACTTAATCATGGATAACTTAGTCATTTTCAAATACCCTAAAAATATGGTTGTCATGTGTACAAGACACTATTATAAAACAAAACTAATAGATAAATACATGCCCTAATGTTTTTGGTTCTCAAATAGAACAAAGCATAAGTAAAGAAATGAGAGAGGCCTGCCGGGATAACAAATCGCTACCTCTCAACATCGCTTTAATAAGCCTCAAAAAAAGATGAAGAAGATTAACACGCAGGTCTGGGCTCAGAACCTACACAAGTGTAGCGGCAAGGGTGAGTACCAACAACACGGTAATCAACAAAAAATCTAATAAAATACAAAAACTCCTTCAATATCAATCGAACCACCGCAACTACAACTTGCACAAAAATCAGCCCAGCCTAATTGTTCATAATACACAGTTCACAAGTTTCATAGGAACAGTCTAATCACTACAACTCACTATTCACATGCATCTCATTTATCAATCACAAGTATCAATAGTCATCAAACACAAATATCAAGATTATAATGCACAATTGTTAACTTGGACCCATGGGGACACCCCTAGTTCTATATGCTTGTCGTTAAAGACCTTGACATCAACACCACTCGCTGGGAATGACCTCGACATCAATACTACTCACTGATAATGACCTTGTCATCAATAATACTTACCGAAAATGATCTCAACATCAATAGCACTCACTATAACAACCTCAACATCAATAATACTTATCGGCAATGACCTCGGCATAAAAAAATATATCTCATCAGAATGTTCTAAAACATATGCAAATAGGCATGTTGATACAAAATGAGAGAATAACACGTTCAAGTAATTCACAACCACAACCAAGATATCAAAGCATTTCTTCAACTACCATATCAATATCAATATCACAAAAGTTCACATATCTCAACACATCATTATCAACACATTGCTTTTTTTGTTAACCCTATTCTATAATTATGATTAATCAATTTGAGTAGTTAACCTATCACCTAATTTCTATTATTCCACAAAACATACAACAAGGAGGGTTCAAGAATTCCACAAAGTTACAAGGACTTAGAGGTTTACTTGCCTTATTAGTCACAAATCAATCCTGGACTTGAGCTTTGCCCTTCCGAATGATAGCCAAATCAACAAAATCTTGTCAAATAAGTATTTACAATAAGATTATGAAACAAATAATACCTATAACAAATAATTTAAATAAATGGGTCAATTCAGCTCAAAATCCCGGTTCCAATAATAATGTTTGAATCTCAAAATTGTTAGATAAATAGGTTAACCAAAGCATTTGGAATCCATTAAAGAAAACCATTTTGAAAATAAAGTTGTATTCAATTCAAAATCACCAATTGACTTTGAAATCTCAAGTTCTTTAAAACCTCATATTTCGTCGATCAAAAGTCCCAATTTTTATGTTAAAATCACGATTAATGATGGAGAATTTAAGATTTAGGTTAAAAAAAACTTACCCAATTGATTCACCACAAAAAGTCTCTTCCAAAATACGTCAAAGGGTTTTCCAAACCTCAAAATGGGGAATAATTATAATGACCCTCCAAGTCATTTATGTGCAAATACATTCTTTTCATCCTTTAGAGAATTCCTAGCTAAATTAGCCGAGCTCCCATAAACCCGACTGGTACACTATTGCACAAGTCTATAAGTAACAACCTGAATGGACTCCCATAAGCTTGATAGGAGCAAAGATAGTTGAAGTAAAACGAGAAAATCCGATAAAGTTCCAATAATGCCACAACTTCCCGCGGACTTGAACTGAAACATCATGTAATCTTGAAGCTTTAACTAATGCTAAATAAAAGTTAAGGACTTGAACCAAAGTATCATAAGAGGATCAAGGACATGAATTGAGATTGGATAGTAACCAAGGACTTGAATTAAGGTGATAGATAGCTGTGGACTTGAACCATATGTAAGAGATACCAAGGACTTGAACCAAGCTAATGATAGCTAAGGACTCAAACCAAAGCTAGTAAGTAGCGATGGACTTGAATCAAGGATGATAATGGTAGTGGACTCGAACCATGACTAAGTAAGGCCAGGGACTTAAATCGCTGCAATAATACCTAAGCAAGGACTTGAACCCCACCCGGTGAAGTAAATTGGGGATTTTGACCACTAACAGAGGAGAATCGATTATATTTAGGATCAGGGGCCAACCGAGCATCACGGGGAGTACCCCCAATTCGAGGTCCATCAATAAATCATTCCAACCAGAGGCATATCAAACCAGAATAAATGAATAGACTTTCAGAACCTAGAATTCAGTGGTACGAAGCTGATAGAAGAATAAGGCATTATGAAGATAATGTTCTAAAGTTGTGTTACTACCTAGCTAAAGCTCAGACGATCTGAATAAAGTCTGCTAAATCAATCTACATGGAGCTAAGATGTTTGAAACAACGTCGAAGGAGTTCCAAGGCCTAACGACATAAAAATTACGCAAGTCTAAGGCAACACTAGTCTAAGCCTAGACTAAGGCTAAACATGCTTCAAAATTATAAACCAAAGCCACAACACACACCACAGGATGATCAACAATAAAATAAGACATGCATTAATAGCTTAAATTCCCCAAAAATAGAGCCTACGACATGAGTTCTAGAAATTTAGCATGCTCAACACCCAAACACCACCTAATACATACAAATCAACAGATAATTGCCTAAACATGCTCAGTCTAAAGAGTAGAAAATTGTAGTCTATATGTAGGCCGACCGCACATGCTCCAACTCATTAAACTAGAGCTTTTTTCCTTTCGAACGACCTTCAAATATTGCCACACTATCAACAATAGAATTAGAACATTAATACAGCCGCTTTGACATTAAAATTATCAAATTTAGAGATGGACCAGTCTTAGAGTAAAAAATAGAAATGTGGTTCCCTCTCCATATATTACGCAATTAACTCCATACAAGGGTCCTCTACACCAGCCCAAAATACCGTATCAAAAAGGAGCATAATTCGGTGCTCAATATCGCCCAAGCACACACATGCACAAAAATCATATTTTGTTCACCATTAAGGACATGGGCAGCAACTAAAAGAGAGAAATTACTTTAAACAATGATCCTACAATTAAAATCAACCACACCACAATGATCCTCATGAACCCCCCCCACAACTTGGAGCTTTGAATCACCCAATTCAGACCTATATTGACCAAGATATGATTTTCCAAAATTCCCTCATATTCCAACCTAAAAATGGATAATGCAACAACTAGATTTGAAAAGCTCACCCCCAACAAGCTCCGAGATCACTTTCCGATCCTGCCAACGCATTCCTCACAAAATATCCCCCATTTTAGACATAAGAATCACTCAATTCAGACCTGAACTGCCCTAGAAATCAACTTCCCAAGTTCCAAAAAGATCTGCTCAATAATCATCCGAACTAGCCATAAAAACTCAAAATTTACCTCAAATGGAGCACCCACGATCAATTACGACACTACCATGGTTCTCTCCTCAAAATTCGGTTTAAAATGGGCTTTCGAATCTCTCAATTTGAGCTCAAAATGAAGAAAAAATTGTCATATGAAGATGGAACCAAGTGTTGAAAATGGCCACCTTTATGGAGGTGGGGGTGCACCAGCTCTCCAACAAATCATTCCCATTTTAAAGTCTCCAATAAGGTTCTTAGGATTCATTCAGAACCTCATGCGCACAAACAAACTATGCTATCCCACTTAATTCAGCATTCCAGACTCAACAGCGAAATCAACTTTTTAGGTTATAAAAGCTCCCAAATAGGGAAACGAGCCTAAAACCAAAAGAACGACCATAAGACCAAACATTCAGTGCCTGCAAGTCATAAATGACTTGGGGTCACTATAGAACGCTCTAAATGATGAAATAAATGCTTTATTTTCAAAAATGATCTGAAGGGTCATTACATTAATGTTCTTGTATATCTCCAATTTTGCGCATAACGGCATATAAGATTTTTTACTTAGGGTAAAATTGACCTAATAATAAGAAATTATTTATATCAAACATAACATGGTAACTTGAGAATAAAGTGAAATAATACATTCATTTTGGTTTTGCCTTCCACTGAATTGTCTTGTTTATATTAGAATGACTTACTCTTGTTTTTCTTTTACCCTTAAACCTATTACTAGTTGTTTTGGGTTACAAGTTGGCTTACTAACCATAGAGTTATAGTAGATGCCATCATTACTTGAGAAATTAGGTAGTGACAAGTTGTTATCAGAGCACCATATACACCGGCCTCACTTGTATAGAGCTAACATCTAGTAGTGTCTCATAGATTAGTGCGGAGACATCTGCGACTTTTATTCGATAGGCTATAAGATATCATTAGGAAAATTTCCTCTTTTATCTAACTTTCATGTAGCATGAGACTTATTGGTTTCTTCGAATCTCACTTGTTCACTCTTTCACAAGATGGCTCACATGTGAGGCACGATGGTCGAGGGTAATACACCCAGGCCATCAGATAGAGCCCTACCTAGGGGTAGAGGTCAACCTTGAGTTGAGATAGGGCTGCAGCACTAGCCTATTACAAAAATGAGGCTATTGAGCCTGAGAAGGACACACAAGCTACTTATTTAAATCCATAGCAGTGAGGCCAGGACTAGCCCAACAACCACCCACACAAGCTGTCGGACTAGAGATTCAGGCCATACTCACCTAGATCTTGGAAAATATTGATGAGATCAGACATTAGAAGATATCGATGAGATCAGACATGCACCAACTCTAACTTCTACTCCATCCCCAACACCATAGGGTCAACCTATAGCAGTAGCCCAGAGGTCCACCCACTACCTGCTCATGTAGTCGCACAACCAGTTATGGATAATGGGGTCATACCACTGCATGAGCAGAACTTTCTCAGGGTATTCTAGGGGCTTTCACCACATGTATTCACTAGAGCTACCAGGAAGGATGCCCGTGAGTTCTTGAATACCCACTAGGAGAAGCTTCAGTCCTTAGACTCGTGGAGTTGCGAGGAGCCAACTTCACAGCACATCAATTTCACGAGCCTGCTAGATAGTAAAGACGCTCACACTTATAGCTAGGCCAGCTGTGTCGGTTCTCATATCTTGGGATTATATTTTGAGGGCTTTTTTGGCCTGATATATACCATAGAGCATGAGGGATAGGATTCATGAACAGTTATCCAAATTAGAGTAGGGCTCCAAGAAAGTCTCAGAGTAAGAGGCGAGGTTCCATAAGCTGTCCCGCTCTACCACCATGATACTACTACTAGAAGAGAAGATAGTTTACTGCTATGTATGTGGGTTGAGGTATATATTGAGAGTTGATACGGAGCATCTGCCTTCAGAAGGTCATTCATTTCTGGATGTGGTCTACCATGCCCGTTATATAGAGCATATTCACCGCGAGGCATAAGGGAGTAGCGATAACATGCCTCACTTCTAGGGCATATACAATAGGTCCCAAACTAGGAGAAATGACTCATATGATAGACAGTAAATGATTATCTCTTTTATGTGGGCTCGACAGTTGGTTACTTTGGGATGTCTAGCTTACTTGGCCTATATACGTGATGTTAGTAGAGATAGCACTTAAGTTGACTCAGTTGTGTGGTTAAAGATTTTATGGTTGTGTTCCTTACGGACCTACCTAGGCTTCCCAGAGTGTGATATTGACTTTTCCATAGAGTTGGAGCCAAGCACCCAACCTATTTCTATTCCACCTTATCGGATGACACCTATAGAGCTTAATGAGCTCAGGGTTCAACATCAGCACCTCTTGGGGAAAGGGGTTTATCCATTCGAGTGTGTCACCATGAGATGCTCTTGTTCTATTTGTGAACAAGAAGAATAGGACTATGAGGATGTTCATTGACTATATAAAGTTAAGCAAGGTAACGATGAAGGACTGCTACCCCATGCCTCGTAATGATGACCTATTTGATCAACTTCAGGGTGCCATAGTGTTTTCTAAGATAGATTTGAGATTTGTTTACCATCAGCTGAGGATTAGGGCACAGACAACCCTAAGACTGCATTTAGGACTTATTATTGCCACTATGAGTTCCTTGTGATGTCTTTTGGGTTGACTAATGCCCCTGTCGCCTTCACAGACTTTATGACTCGAGTGTTCAGGCCATACCTCGATTCTTTCATCATTATGTTTATTGATAACCTATTGTTATACTCGCATAGCCTGAGTGAGCATGAGCAACATTTGAGGATAGTGCTCCAGACTTAGAGAGATCAGCGACTTCATGCCAAATTATCAAAGTGCAAGTTTTGGCTTGAGTCTGTACCATTCTTGGAGCACGTGGTGTCTAAAGAGGGCATTATGGTTGATCCAACTAAGATTAAAGCTGTTCATGATTAGGAATTCATCGAATTAGTGAGTTACTACAAGTACTATGTTGAGCGCTTTTCTACTATTACAACCCCATTGACTCAGTTAACTCTCCTGGATGTTTCATTTGTATGGCCGAAGGAGTATGAGAGGATCTTTCTAAGACTCAAGGAGGTTCTTACCACCATGCTTATATTGACTCTTCTTATTGAGGGCGAGGGATCCACGATATATTTTGATGCATATGGCATTTTTTTAGGGTGTGTATTGATGCAGCAGGACCGAGTTATTACTTATGCATCAAGAAAGCTTAAGCTGCATGAGTGCAACTACCCCATTGATGACTTAGAGTTGTCAGTGGTAGTTTTCGAGCTTAAGATTTGGAGGAACTTCCTATATGGTTTTCTTTGCGAGATCTACACTAATCGTAGGAGCTTTTAGTACATTATAAGGAAGAGGGACCTTAATTTGAGGCAACATCGGTGGATTGAGCGCCTAAAGTACTACGACCTCTCTATTCTCTACCATTTGGGCAACACAAATATAGTAGATGACTCCTTGATTTGAAAGGCAGTGAGTATGGGTAGTCTATCCTTCCTTTTTGTTTTAGAGAGACCATTGTCTTTGAATATTCATTCCTTAGCTAACCGGATAATAAGACTTGATATTTAGATTCCAGATGGGTATTGGCCTATGTGGGGGTTCAGTCATCCTTGCTAGATAGGATTCTTAGTCGTCAGTTCGAGGATGAGTTTTTGGTGGAACTCTGATATAGGGTGTTAGCAGGTGATGCTAGGCAGGCAACCTTTGATTCAGATGGGGTTTTGAGATTTGATAGTTGTTTGTGTGTTCTGAGGGTTGGGGGTTTGATTTAGTTGATTCTTAGAAAGGCCTATCATTCAAGATATTTTATCCACCCGGACATAATTAAGATATATCGTGATTTAAAGAAGCATTGCTGGTGGAGCGGTATGAGAAGAGACATCTTAGATTATTTATCCCATTATTTTTGTTGCCAACAGGTGAAGGCCGAGCATTTGAGTCTTAGTGAGGAGTTCTAAAGATTTCCCATTCTGGAGTGAAAATGGTAGTGTATCACCATGGAACTCATTATGGGGTTACCTCGAACTTCTAGAGGTGCTGAATACATTTGGGTTATCATGGATCCATTGACCATGTCAGCGCACTTTCATCCTGCTCATACTACCTTCAGTACCAAAAGGTTGGCTCGTATCTACATTCGGGAGGTGGTTCATCTTTATGGTGCGCTTGTTCCTATCATTTCAAACCAAGGGGCACAGTTCACTTCCAGTTTCTAGAGGGCTTTCCAGGAGTAGTTAGGCATTCATGTCCACCTTAGCACAACATTTCACCCACAGACAGATGGCCAGTCAGAGGGCACTATTTAGGTCCTTACAAATATGTTGCGGGCCTATGTTATGGATTTTAGAGGTTAGTGGTACCAGTTCTTGCCTTTGGTGGAGTTTGTCTAAAATAACAACTACTACTCTAGTATTCAGATAGCCCTGTTAGAGGCCTTGTATGGTAGGTTTCGTCACTCTCCGATTAGTTAATTTTATTATATGGATCCGAGGTTATGATATACAGACTTGCTTTAGAAGGCCTTGGATTAGGTGAGAGTGATTTAGGATAGGTTAGGATGACTCAGAGCAGACACCAATGTTATGAGGATCACATACATTGATTGTTGATGTTTTTAGTTGGTGACTAGGTATTTTTTTTGCGTATTGCCATGAAAGGTGTGATGAGATTTGGGAGGCGGGGAAAGCCCAATCCAAGGTATATAAGGCCTTTTGAGATCTTAAGGACAATTGGTGAGGTTGGAAATGAGTTATCTTTTCCTCCAGCACTATCAGCTATTCATCCAGTTTTTCATGTATACATATTGTGTCGATATGTTCCACATGAGTTGCATGTGATCCAGTATGATTCGGTTGAGTTTGATGATTGTTTGACATTTGTGGAGGAGCCAGATTCCATTCTAGCTAGAGATGTTAGGCAATAATGATTGAGAGCCATTCATGTTGTTAAGGTCTGTTGGAGGCACCATCTAGTCGAGTAGGCTACTTGGGTGATTGAGTGAGAGAGGTGGGAGTAGTTCCCCAGCTTATTTGGGCATTTAGGTACTTCTTGACTCTTACTTTTATAGAGGAAAGTCCCTTTTAATAGTGGATGTTGTAATGATCCTCTAGATCATTATTTCTTAATTCCTCCTTTTCATCATTTTGAGCATTTCTATAGCTACCCAGTGTCATTTGTGACTAGCTGGCAATGATTGTTTGATCTTTTCATTTGGATTTTATGTCGGTTTCCCTATTTTGGAAACTTAAAAAGTTGACTTTAGTCAAAATATCAGGTTAACGACCTTAGAAAGGAATTGTATGGTTTCATCATCTTTGGAATGGCCAATTAGGCTAGTAACATGGTCGGTTTGAGTATCGAGGGATTCAGTACTAGTTTAGGGCCATTTGACATTTTACCCTTTGAAATTTGGCCTAAGGTTGACTTTGGTCAACATTCTTCAAAAATGCACTCGGGTAAAAATTCTATCAGTGTGGTTAGTTTCAGAATATCGAGTTTGGTCTAGAACGAACCTTCATTCTCTTTTCGAGGATTTTGATCTAATCCTGAGCCCCATTGTGAAAGTTGGCTAAAAATAACACATGGGTATGAGACCCAGTTTTAGTCAAAATAACCTCCAATGAAAATTCCAATTTCGCCATTGAGTCCAAAACATCGAAATTAGTAGGCTCGCATATTTATTTTATTTTTATCAAGTTTTGAATGAATCCCGAGAACTCTGTCGGAGATTTTAAAATTGGCAAAAATCAGCTTTTTAGATGATATATATAACTGGTTCAAGCTTATTTCAGCCTCATTTCTCAACTTCAAACCTTCATAACTCTTTTGTTTTCAAGTCCGATTTTAGTGATTCAAAGGTCCATCTTATGGGGTCTTTTTCAAGGAACACATTGGTGAGCTTTGAAAATGATTTGGGGTCTCCATTTAAGGTAAATTTCGTGAAATAACTGCTGTCATAAAACTTTTTGTGTGCTTAGCTTTGGGAATTTTTGAGACTTGATATCTAGCCATTTTAGGTCCAATTTCGGTGATTGTTGGGGTTATCTTGTTTTAGCCACTGTTATAACGCATTTTCGAGCTTAGTTTTTGGAAAATTTTGGAACATGATTTCTTGGGCATTTTAGGTCCAAATTTAGTGACTCAAAAGCCTATATTGTGTGGTTCTTTTTGTGAGGATCATCGTGGTGTTATTAGTTTTAGTAGTTGGGCCCTCGTCTTTGCAATTTCTTGGTTATTGTTGTTGCCATGTCTCTTTATTGGTGATAAATTTGTGAAAGTGTTGCATATGCTTCTTTGGACTGTTTCGAGCCCCGAATTGTATTCCATTTGGGAACACAAGTTCGGGGTGGTGTTTAGAACTTCTTGACTAAGTCAAATGTAGAATTATTGGAGTAGGTCCCATATTCCCCTTTTTGACTACAAAATTAGTCTGTCTCTATTTTACATGTCTTTAGTGTCTAAATGATCATAAGGATGTTGTGATTCTTTTTTGACAGTGTGGCAGCTATCTAAGGCCATTTGGAAGGGAAAATCTCCAGCGGAGTAGATTGGAGCACGCGTGTTTGTCCTGCAGGTAGGCTATGGCTTCCCTTCCTTTAGATTGAGTTTGAGAATGTGATTGAATGTTGATTAGATAGAATTTGGGTTGGGTAGGTATTGGATTATGCATAGATGTTTAGAACTCATGTTTTAGGCCTATTTCAGGGATATTTAGGTAACTGTGAGTATACTTTGTACTACTATTTGATCCTCTATGCTATGTGGAGTATTTTTATACTTATTTTACTATTTATTGGAAGTATTTTTGTCCATAGCCTAGGTTTGACTAGTGCTTGCCTTAAAACTCCATGATTCAGATCGATAAGTCTTAGTTTTTCCCCGACGTCGTTTTGGCCGTCTTAGACCCCTTTAGAGTGGTATAGCATACTTGAGTCTGATAGTTTGAGCCTTGGATAGGCGATATGCTTCCTCTGAAGATAGTTTGACCTTATTTCTTCCATTCTACAATTTCATGAGTTAAGTCGGCAACACTAATTTCATTTTATAATTGGAAGTTAGTTGTGGATTCAGCCTTAGTAATTATATTGATTGACTAAGTATGGACTGTGTTCCATGAATTTTATGATTATGGATCGATTGGTACTCCTTCACTAGATACATTGGTACTTTTGCTAGGCATCCGGAATCATTCTCCGGCCTCGACCTTATTGATATTTCAAAGAGTATCCAGATTCAACCTCCAGCCTCAATTACTCGGATAATCATATAGAGCATCCGATTGGAGGTCTGGCCTTAGTTACTTGTTACTTGCAGTTGGCTAGATGGATACTTTTGGGGAGCATCCGGTATGAGGTTTGACCTCCGTTCAGTCAGATTCTATAGATGTTTGTTGAGGTTCTATTTTGGTACACTCTGGTTTTGAGTCCTCAGATTCCGTTCTCTTTACTGCTAGCTATTCTGTCTCCTCAATGGCTAATGGGGGTCCATTTGGGTTTTTATTTAAACTTGTGCACGATTGTACCTTCTGGGCTTATGAGTGTCAAGTTAGGTGTAGTTTCATTTGAAGATTACTTTGGTTAGTCCTTTATACACTTGTGTGCATCTTCTTATTACATTATCTCTTTCTACTCTTGGTCTCTATTCTACTCTATTCCTTCTTTTCATATTGCCTTTAGTTTTCAAGCTCAATCGGCCTATGATGCCTACTAGGTACCTATTATTTTGGTATTTATACTATATTCTGTATCTTTTTCGTGATGCAGGTCCAAGCACAAGTGGCCAACAATGATACTGATCCTGTAATAGTCTAATCCGGAGATAGGGTAAGCATTTGACGTTTTATATTGATTTAGTCTCCATTTATATATATATAGACAAGTCTTTTGCTTTTGAGATAGTCTTATTTTAGGAGTCCACTTTTAAGACTTGTATTCTTTTGGTTAGACTACTCTATACTTGTTACTTCCAAGTTCTAAGAGGGATCTTTTGTGTATACATTCATTTTGGTTTTGTCTTCCACTGAATTATCTTGTTTATGTTAGAATGGCTTACTCTTGTTTAGCTTCTACCCTTAAGTGTATTACTAGCTGTTCTGGGTTATGGGTTGACCAAATATTTATGAATGTATGTCTAATATGATAGTTGACCAAATCCATATGGTTCTATTTTTATGTGTCTGGATTACTGTAATGATCCTCTAGGTCATTTTTGAATTAAAGCATTATTTTCGTCGCTTAGACGTTCTTATAGTGACCCCAAGTCATGTATGACTTGCTGGCACAGACTATTTGGTCGCCTGATCATTCTTTTGTGGTTTTAGGCCCGTTATCCTATTTTGGAGACTTTATAACTTCAAAAGTTGACTTTTGTCATAACTTCTAGAAAACAACCTCAAAATGGAATTCTGACGGTTTCATCATGTAATGACCTTCCAGATCATTTTTGAATTAAATCATTCATTCCATCATTTAGATCATTCTTGTGGCAACCCTAAGTCATTTATGACTTGTCGGCACTAACAGTTCGGTCGCCTAGTCGTTCATTTGAATTTTAGGTCAGTTTCCCCGTTTATGATCTTTTATAACTTAAAAAGTTGACTTCGATCATAATTCTGGAAAATGTCCTCAAAATATAATTCTAATGGTTCCATTATCTTCGGAATGCCAAATTAGGCTAGTGGCATGGCCAGCACGAGTACTGAGGCGATCGGTATGAGTTTAGGACCATTTTGCGCCTTTGCTTTTGAAATTTGGCCTATAGTTGACTTTGGTCAGCATTCTTGGAAATTGCACTTGAATAAAAATTCTAATAGCATGGTTAGTTCTAGAATGTAGAGTTTGTTCTAGAATGACCCTTCATTCGCTTTCCGAGTCTTATGATCTAATCCCGAGGTCCGTTGTAAAATTTGGCTCAAAATGGATCTTGGGTGTGGGACCCACTTTCAGTCATAATGACCTCGTATGGAAATTTTGACTGCGCCATTGAGTCCAAATAACCGAATTTGGTAGAGTAGCATATCTTTTTTTTGCGAACAGGATTCCGAATGAATTCCGAGTACCCCATTGGAGTATTTGAACTTAGTTAAAAACTCAACTTTTGCTGATATCTGCTGCAACACCATATGCTCTCCGCGATTGTGGAGACTTTGCCGCATTCGTGGAGGCTTGAGTCATTGGCCTCTGGCCGCGCTCGCGAAGGTCAAGTTCCTTGGCCTTCGTGTTCTTGGAGCACTGTAGCCGCGTTCACAAAGGCCATTGACTTGGTCTTTTAATGAAAGACCAAGTAAAATTTCAACTCATTCCTCAAGGTTCAAACTTTGTTTTCTCTATCATCTAAGCTCAAATTTGGTGATTCCAAGGTCAAATTTCAAGGAAATTTCATGAGGAATCTCTTGGTGAGCTCGGCAATATGATGAGAATCTTCGGGTGAGGTAAGAAATCGATTTGAGCTACTACTATAGTTATTTTTGGAGTTGTGTTTTGTGGAATTTGTGAAGGTTGTAACTTGATCAATTTAACTCCGTTTTGAGTGATTTTTGAAGATAGATTGTGAGGTTTTTTGCAAGGATCATCGTAGTATAATATTTTTGGTATGGAAGGGTATCGTTTTTGAAATTAACTGATTAAAGAAACTGCCATTTTTTATCTTTTAGGGAAATTTTGTGAATTATAGTTGCATGCTCATCTCGTGTAGTTTCCTGATCTTGGGTACATTTATGTGCCCAATAGCAACTAAAACCCACAAATCTTTAGTCAAGTTGAGAACGAATTACTAGAGTTTAGTTCATATTTTGTATTAATATAACCAACCTACAAACGATCCCTCTCAGAACCTAGAAGTCACAAGTATAGAGTTGTCTAACCAAAAGAGTACAAGTCCCCAAAGTGGACTACTGAAACAAGGCTATCTCAAAATCAAAATACTAGTATATATATATATGCAGATAGAGATTGGATTAATACAAAATGTCAAGTGCTCAACCCGTCTCCATATTAGACTACTGCAGCCTCAATATCAACACTAGCCACTAGAGCTCGGACCTACATCACAAAAAAGATGCAAAGTTTCATATAAGTACCAAAACAACAGGTAACTAGTAGACATCGTAGGACGACTAAGCTTGAAATATAAAGGCAATATGAAAAGGACTAGAGCAGAACAGAGGTCAAGAGTGGGAAGCTACAATGTAGTAAGAAGATGCACATAAGTGTATAAAGAACTAATTGAATTAATCTATAAACTAAACTACACCTAACTGGACCCCATAAGCCCAAAAGGTACACTCGTGCGCAAGTCTAAATAAAAACCCGAACAATCCTCAATAAGCCTGACGGATACACAAAATAGCTATGACTAAAGAAAACTGAATCTGAGGAATCGAAATGAGAGTGTACTGAAGAAAAACCTCAACAAACACTAGTAGAATCTAACTGAACAAAGGTTGGTCCTCGCACCAGATGCTCCCAAAAAATATCCAAGTAACCAACTACATGTACAAAGTAACTAGACTTGACCTCTAACCGAATGTTCAATATGATTATCTAAGTGATTGAGGTTGGAGATTGAATTCAGATGCTTTTTGAAATATCAATAAGGTCGGGGCTGGAGCATGAATTGTAATATCTGGCAAAAGTAATAATGTAGCTGCTGAAGGAGTACTAATGGATCCATAATCATAACATTCATGGAATGCCATCCGTACTTAGCCAATTAATGTAATTCCTAAGGCTGAATCCATAACTAACCGCTAATCGCGACAATAAATTGGTGTTATCAATGTAACATGCGAACCCATAAAATCAAAGAAATAAGGTCAAACTATCGTCGAAGCAAGAGCATAATCTAGATAAAGCTCAAATTGTCAGACTCAAGTCTGCTATACCTATCTATAGGGATTTAAGCCACACCGAAATGACGTGGGGGCAAAACTAAGGCCTATCGGGTCTGAATTATACAGTTC
This sequence comes from Solanum dulcamara, assembly GCF_947179165.1. Classification (NCBI taxonomy): domain Eukaryota; kingdom Viridiplantae; phylum Streptophyta; class Magnoliopsida; order Solanales; family Solanaceae; genus Solanum; species Solanum dulcamara. Next base: position 40,218,986 of record NC_077240.1, on the reverse strand, counting down.
TAAGGCAAGCACTACTCAAACATAGGATAAGGCCTAAAATAATTCCAATAAATAGTAAACAAGTATGCAAATACTCCACACAATATAGAGGATCAAATAATAGTACAAGGCATGCTCACAGTTACTCGATAATCCCTGAAATAGGCCTAAACATGCATTCTAAACATCTATGCATGATTCAATGCTACTCAACCAAAATTCCAACCAATCATCATGCAATCACATTCTCAAGATCAATTTAAAGTAAGGAATCCATAACCTATTTGTCGGCCAAGCACGCAGGCTCCTAACTACTCCGTCAGAGCTTTTCCCTTTTGAGTGGTCTCGAATCGCTGTCATGCTATCAAAAATAGAATCACAATGTTGTTACGGTCGTTTACACACTAAAGACACATAAAATAGAGATGGACATATTTTGGAGTAAAAAAAGGGAATGTGGGACCTACTTCGATAATTTTGGAATTGACTCCATTAAGAGGTCATAAATGCTAAGCCAAACTTGTGTTCTAAAATAGAATACAATTCAAGGATCAGAACAACCCAAACAAGCACATGCAATAATTTTACAAATTTATCACTATTAACGAGAAATGACAACAGCTATAACCAAGACTTATCAGAAATGAGGGCCCAACTACTGAAACGAACCACACCACGATGATCCTCACAAAAACCTCTACAATTTAGGATCTTGAATCACCAAATTAGGACCTAAAATTGCTAAGAAATAATTTTCCAAAATTTCCCAAAATCAAACTCACAATAAGGGTCGTAGTAGTAGGTATTTCGTGAAATTTACCTCAAACGGAGACCCCAAATCAATTTATGAGCTCTCCAATGCGTTCCTTGCAAAATAAAACCACAAGTTGAACCTTTACATCACTAAAATCGGACTTGAAATGAGAGAGTTTTGAAAGATTGAAGTTGAGAGATGAGGCTGAAATAGGCCTGAACTTGCAATATATATCCACTAAAAAGCTGATTTTTTTGCCAACTTTAAAATCTTCGACTCGACGGGGTGCTCGAGATTCATTCGGAACGTGATAAAATAAAAAAGATATGCCACCCCACTAAATTCGGCATTCCAGAGTCAATGGCGCAGTTCGAATTTCAATAGGAGGTCATTTTGACTGAATGTGGGTTCCACACCCAAGTGCTATTTTTAGCCAACTTCCACAATGTGGCTCAAGATTAGATCAGAAGCCTCGAGAAGTGAATGAAGGGTTATTCTAGATAAAACACGATTTTCCAAAACTAACCATACTGATAAAACAAGTGCATTTTCCAAGAAAGTTGGCCAAATTTCAAAGGCTAAAATGTCAAATAACCCTAAACTCATACCGAATGTCTGCATACTCGAACTGGCTATGCTACTAGCCTAATTTGCCATTCCAGAATTAGTGGAACCATCAGAAGTCCATTATGATGTTGTTAACAAGATATTTTAGCTAAAGTCAACTTTTCATGTTTTAAAATCTCCAAAATGGGAAAACAGGCATAAAACCCAAACGAACGACCAGGCAATCGAATAGTCAGTGCCAATGAAAAGGAGGCATTAAGATAAAAATAATTCAGAGGGTCATTACAACATCCACTACTAAAAGGGACTTTCATCCACAAAAGAAAGTCAAGAAGTACCTGACGGCTCTAATAAGCTGGGGAACTTCTCCCGCATCTCTTGCTCGGTCTCCCATGTAGCTTCCTTAATTAGACAATGCCTCCAATGAACCTTAACAAAAGGAAAGGATCTCGGTCGTAGCTTCCTGAAATCTCTAGCTAGAATGGACTCTAACTCCTTTACAAAGGGTAAATGATCATCCAACACAACTGAATCATGCTGGAGCACATGCGACTAATCTAGAATATACCGTCGGAGCATCAATACATAGAAAATTGGATAGATAGCTGATAGTGCGGGAGGGAAAGATAACTTATAGGCAACTTTTCCAACTGTCATTAATTATCTATAAAGGCCCTATATACCTGGGGCTGATCTTGCCCTGCCTCCCAAATCTCATCACGCCCTTCATGGGCGATACTCAGAGAAATACTCAGTCACCAACTGAAAAACCTCAATGGTCGACACATGTGATCTACATAACTCTTATGTCTACTCTGAGTCATCTTGAGCCTATCTTGAATCATTCTCACATGATCCAAGGACTCCTGAAATAAGTCTATACCACGCAGCCTCGGCTAGGTCGACACAAACCAACCAAATAGAGAGCGACAATGCCTACCATACAATGACTCAATTGGGGCCATGTAAATACTAGAGTAATAGTTGTTGTTGTATGTAAACTCCGCCAAAGGAAAGAATTGGTCCCACTAACCTTAAAAATCCATAATACAGGCCCATAACATATCCTCAAGGACCTGAATAGTAAATTCTGACTAGCCATCTGTCTGTTGGTGAAATAATATGCTAAGATGGACACGGGTGCCCAATACATCCTGGAAAGCCCTTTAGCAACTAGAAGTGAATCGTGAACCTCGGTATGAAATAATAGCAATAGGCACACCATAATGATAAACCACCTTTAGAATGTAGATACGAGCCTACCTCTCAGTACTTAGGGTAGTATAAATGGAAAGAAAGTGTGCTGACTTGGTCAATCGATCCACGATGACCCAAATATTATCAACACCTCTAGAAGGCCAAAGCAACCCCACAATGAAGTCCATAGTATGGAATGGTTAATCTCTAGAATTTCCCATCAAGCCTCAAATACTCGGCCTTCACTTGCTGGCAACACAAACAATGGGACACATAGTATGAGATGTCTCTCCTCATACCACTCCACCAGTAATGTTGCCTCAAATTATAATATATCATAGTTGTGCCTGGCTGGATAAAATATATGGAATCACGAGCCTTACTAAGAATCATTTGAATTAAACCCCTAATACTTGAAATACACAACCGACCATCAAATATCAAAACCCCATCTGAATCTAAAGTCACCTTTCTAGTATAACCTGCTAACACCCTATCTGTGAGTGCTACCAAACACTCATCCTCAAACTGACAACCACGAATCTAATCTAGCAAGGATGACTTAACCCCCCACCTAGGCCAATCCTATTTGGAATTTGAAATATTAAGTCTGATCATCTAGTTAGCTAAGGACTGAATATCCAAAGCCAATGATTGCTCCAAAAGAGAAAGGAAGGCTAGACTATCCATGCTCACCATATTTCAGCTTAAGGCATCTGCTAATATATTTGCCTGGCCTGGATGGTAAAGAATAGAGAGGTCCTAGTCCTTCAATATCTCAATCCATCGACGTTGCCTCAAATTAAGGCCCTTCTGACTCATAATGTACTAAAGTCTCTTGTTATCAGTGTAAATCTCTCAATGAACTCCATATAGGTAGTGCCTCCGTATCTTAAGCGTAAAAAGTACCACTTCCAAATCTAAGTCATTAATAAGGTAGTTGTGTTTATGCATCTTAAGCTTCTTGAATATATAAGCAATAACCCAGTCATGCTGCATTAATACACACCCCAATCTAATGCTAGATGTGTCACAATATACTATGAAGCCCTCGCCCTAAACTAGAAGAGTTAATATAGGCACAACGGTAAGCAACTCCTTGATCCTTAGAAATCTCCTCTCACACTTCTCCGACCATACAAATGGAACATCATGGAAAATTAGCTAAGTCAATGGGGCTGCAATAGTAGAAAAGGTCTCAATAAATCCTCTATAGTAAATTTACTAATCCAACAAATATGTGAATCTCAATAATAGAAGTAGGCCTTTCCCAATCACGAATATCCTCAATGCCCTCTTTGGGCTCCAAGAATACTACAGACTTAAGCAAAAACTCTCTTTTTGAGAACTTCACATAAAGTTGTTGATCTCTCAAGCTCTAGAGAACTATCCTCAAATGTTGCTCATGCTCACTCTGGCTCTACGAGTATACCAATATGTCATTAATAAAGACAATGATGAAAGAATCGAGGTATGGCCTGAACACTTGTTTCATCAAGTCCATCAAAGAAATAAGGGCATTTGTCAACCCAAAAGACATCATAAGAAACTCATAGTAGCTATAATGAGTCCTACATGCGGTATTAGGGTTGCCCATTTCCCTAATCCTCAGTTGATGGTAATCAAATCTCAGATCTATCTTATAAAATACTACGACACCCTGAAGCTGATCAAACAAGTCATCAATGTGAGGTATGGGGTAATGGTTCTTTATTGTTACCTCATTCAACTACTTGTAGTCAATACACATCCTCATAGTCCTATCATTCTTCTTATCAAATAAAATAGAAGCACCCCATTGAGACACACTTGGAGGGATGAACCCCTTACTCAAGAGGTCCTCAAGGTGAATAATGAGCTCCTAAAGCTTTGCAAGTTCCATCGGATAAGGTGGAATAGAAATAGGCCGAGTTCCTAGCTACAACTCTATGGCAAAGTCAATATCACACTTTAGGAAAGGCCAGGTAGGTCCGTAGGGAGAATATCCACAAAATCTGTAATAATATGACTGAGTAAATTGAAGGGCTATCTCTACTAACATCATATACATAGGTCAGCTAAGCTAGACATCCCGAATCTACCAACCATCGAGACTTTATAAAAGAGATAATACTTATTAGTGTGAGACTGTAGGCACCCTAACACAGCACCAAAGGGATTCCAGGCATGTCTAACGTAAAAGTCTTGGCATAGGAATCCAAGACCGCATGGTATGGAGATACCTAATCCATGCCTAAAATCATATCAAAATCTAGCATATCTAGAAAAATAAGGTCAACTCTAGTATCATAAGACCAGATGGTCACTAAGCATGACCAAAACACCTGATTCTCTACTAAAGACTCACTCAGATGGGTCGAAACAAAGACATGATGTCACAACCTAACCAAGGGCCTAGTCACAATATAGCGATCGGAACCCCGAAGAGCTCCAACCTAGCACCTTGTCAAATCTTAAAGCATACATAAGGTAAAGTAAAGACGGAAAATCATCATAATAGAGTCTAAACCATGAATCATAAACGTAGAATATATCTTAGACTCAATATTTGTCCAACTAATGCCTCTATTCAAGAAAATAAGTGGGGCATAAGACATGTCCCTATATCACCCGTAATATATGGAAAAAATGTCTTTGGAAATATGAGAAAAATAGCTCAAAACTAGTCCTCGATAGATGAGGACTCACCATAACTTCTTGGATAAGTGAGCTCAACTAACCACATGGATGAATACTATCCACAATCTCAACACCTACATTATGAGATAATGTAGGCAATAATATGCGTTAGTACATTTGAATGTACTAAGTACGTGGGCATTATATAAAATGTAAATCATGAAATTCAATTATCCAGAGCATACATTGTAAAAAGGATAAATAAAGTCATGAGGAATACCATGATGATCAATGCATTTAAATGACATAGTTGAAGATCATAAAATAACATGATACTCATATACATATGTGGTATAAGAACCATAGCCGACAATAAGACCGTACAAGCTATAACATGGAATCCAGGTGTCTCCCCGTACAACGAATAAAAAGAGAATCTACTTACCATAGTAGACTCTACCCTACTAGGCAGGTCATGTACATACGCTATATGTAGATCCACTAGCTAAGCCATAAGGAAACCTATGGTGGCACATAATTTATTGGACATGAGGCTACTACAAAGGATTTTGGTAGGGTCCCCACCTCAAGTCCTTAGGGTGTTAAGATAAATCTCACGGAATACATACATAGAATAGTAATCATAGTTAACAGATCATAGATATGATTATAGGTTTGAAATTCATAGAGTAGCTCATCTCATAACATTAGTGCAATGTGAGTATTGTCCTTCAACATCAGAATTCATATATACATAATTTATATTATTAGGCCTTAAGTCACCACATAAGTCCCTAAGTCATCTATCTTCACACTTGTATGAAAATTATAACTTGAACATAATTGTAATTCATGATCGTAATTCATACTTGAAATTATGAATAAACTCATATACATAATTAATTTGATTGAAAACCATGAGAATACCTTGGAAATGTTTAATTCCATGAACATAATGCATATAATTCATCATAGGAAATAGCTTCATGCATGGGATTTCATAATTCAACTTGAAGAAGTGTAATTTATGTAGAAACATACTCATAATGATCATAAACAATGATTTAAAATGAAATTGAAGCAACCCAGCATATTTCATCAAAATTGAAGTTCAAACGTAATGAGATTTCATGAGATTTTGAGATTAAACTTTGGACTCCATGAGTGGAAGGGACTTATGAATCAATGCACACTTACCTTGGTTGAAATTAGACTTGAATTTGATAAAGGAGAGTTGGTCTTGAAGAAACCCTAATGGAGCTTGATAAACTCTTGAGGAACCTTGAAAGAGAAGTCTAAAAAATTGTTTGGGAAACAATGAGGGAAAATAAAGAGTTTTGGAGTATATAGGATCCAATTAGTAATGAATCTAGTCCTTTAAAATGTCCACATATATTATTATAATGTAGGAAAAATACCAAACTACACCTCATTAAAATTTAAACTGGGCAACCCTACAAATTAAGTCTACGGGTCATAGATATGGTGATGAGTCATCATTACGACTCATCCCAAGTCTTGAGAAAGGCTTGAAAATTGAGTCTTAGTACTTTTTCTATGAGTCGTGTTAATGACTCATGGTCCTCTCTTTGGGTCATCAAAGCGGCTCATCTTGGAGGTCTGAAAAAAATCCACAAGTTGATAGTCTCTGAAGTATCATCATAACTCATTTCTATGAGTCATAAACCTATTTATGACTTGTCCTGTTGAGTCCTACAAGAAATTCTGAAGGTCAGTGGTTCACAGGGTTTGGGACCTACTCTCAGACTCATTTCAATGAGTCGTAGATGATTGTATGAGTCATCGTAAGATTTGTAGACCCTAACTTGAATTTGCCAAATTTCCAATCCTCTTCTTCACCTCTACGAGTCAAGTTTAAGACTTGTAACAACTTCTACAAGTCGTAGATTGACTTGTAGACTTGAGTCAGTTTTAATCCTTTTTTAAAAAAAAATTCTTTTGTTCATCTTTTCATCTTACATGGTCTTACAATATATCCACTTTGGGAAAATTCATCCTCAAATGAGATTCAATTAGCATAGAAAGACATGGAAAAAGGACTAATAACCCAACATGAACATAGAAACATATTAAAATTGAATAAAACATGTAAACTTCATACTTAGCATAAAACACAGTTTTAAAAATCAACTTTCACGACATGCATGCATATGAATGACATAGGAGAAATTGAATACGTAGGAGTTTAATCGATTTAGATCATGAATCAACTTAGTACCTTTAGGCCTGAGTGGAAGGAAAGAGATACGGATAACGCTTCATCATGTCCACTTCCTCTTCCCATGTAACAGTCTCTACTTGTTTACTTCTCCATAACACTTTGACAGACGCAACATTTTTATTCCTAAGTCTTTTCACTTGCCGGTCTAAAATTTCCACCAGAACTTTCTCATAAGTCAAATTCTTTTCAACGTTCACAATTTCCAATGGCATAGTGGAGTTTGGATCACCCACATATTTTATCAGCATTGATACATGAAATACCAGATGAACCATGGCCAACTCAAATGACAAATGTAACTCATATGCCATTTTACCAACATGTTTCACTATTTTATAGGGTCCTACATATCTAGGACTCAACTTCCCTTTCTTTCCTATTCACGTTACACCTTTCATAGATGTAACCTTCAAATATACTCAATCATCCACATTAAATTCAAGCTCTCTTATCCTAGTGTCCGAGTGGGACTTTCGACGACTTTGAGCCATCTTCAATATTTATCTTATGATACTTGCTTTCTTTATAGCACGAACCACTAAATATGTACCAATCAATGTCATTTCACACACTTCAAACCATCCTACCGAAGATCTACATCTTCTCCAATACAAGGCTTTAAAAGGAGATATTTGGATGCTAAAGTAATAACTATTAATGTAGGAAAACTCGATCATTGGAAAATGCTCATCCCAACTTCCTTTAACATCAATCACACACACTCTTAACATATCCTCCAAAGTTTGAATGATTCTTTTAGCTTGTCCATCGGTTTGAGAATGGAAAGCGGTACTTAGCTTAACTCTAGTACCAAGACCCCTTTGAAATGAGTTCCAAAAATGTGAAGTGAATTAAGTACCTTTATCCGATATAATCAACAAAAGAATACCATAGATTTTCAAAAGTTCATGAATGTACAACTTAGCATCGTCTCCGCCATCATAAGAAGTCTTAACAGATAGAAAATATGCCGACTTAGTCATTCGATCCACAACAACCAAAATAGAATCATGTTGTCTTCTAGTATGAGGCAAACCCATTACAAAGTCCATATTCAAATCTTCCCACTTCCAAGTAGGAATCTCTATGTCTTGAGGTAAACCTCCTGATTTTTGATGCTCAACTTTAACTTGTTGACAATTAGGATACTTAGACACAAACTCCTTTATGTCCTTCTTCATGCCATTCCACCAATACACTTCCCTCATATCATGATACATCTTGGTGGATCCCGGATGAATTGAATACCAAGAACCATGGGCCTCATTCAATATCAAATCTCTTAATCCATCAATATTAGAAACACACAAACGACCTTGGTAATATAGTACTTTATCTCCCCCTGAGAGAAAGCCTCAATGTCTTTTTCGACAACCGACTTCTTCAATTCAACCAATACCGAATCATTGTCTTGTTTGGCCTTAACATATACCATAAGAGATGATTCCGAGCCACTATGTATAAGGATACCTCTATCATTGAGGCCAACCAAACACACACCTAAATATGCCAATCGATTAGTTTTAAGATTTGATCTAGTACGCTTGACATGGCCTATGTGAGAGATTAAGATATTGACTTATGGGGAGTGTTTGTTACGAATGTGGGGTATGTGACCCTTAAATATAAATAATGAATTGAGGCTAAGTCATTTGGTAAGAAGAGGGTTAATATGTGTATCCACGATATTATAAAATTGTATGAGGATCTAATTTTATGAGTTGCTATGGGTGACTAATTAGTATCCTTTAGCTGCTAATGTGGAGAATGTTGGATGTGCGTTTTTCTATTTATTTAGCATCTATAAGAATTGGGACGAAGGGAGTTGTACATAGATAATGTTATAGTTCAAGTTTCCTTCAGTTAGGTATGTGTGAACCTAACAGATAAGTGTTAGCGGGCTAAGAAAGAGAGTTCAAACCATTACGAGTTGAGTAATATGACTTTATAAGGTCATGCGGTTGATGATTATAGAAAGTCATCTATAGAAATAGGAAAAAGTTAAGAGAAATATCTCAGAAAGAAGCCCTAGAAGGAATCTTAGTACCTGCACTTGGAGAGTGCAATAGACATGAGATTAGAATTTTTTGAGTATTAGAGTAAAGTGAATATAGACCAGTTTAGAGAATATGGAATATGTCCATAGCCTTAGAGTGTTGACTTCCATCCTAAGGGGGAGATGATAAGTTGAGGAACCAAATCGAGTAAAGTGAATATAGACTAGTTTAGAGAATGTGGAATAGGTCCATAGCCTTAGAGTTTCGATTTTAGACCTAAGGGAGAGATGATAAGTTGAGGAACCAAGTTGAGTGCTGACTATCAGATAGTAATATGTCCTAAAAGAGTTATGGTGGTATATCAATCCATTCCTATTCTATCATATTCCTAAATTTTTAATCATTATAACATCCTACTGATGTCTCATATATTAGCATTATCTTCATGATCTATGCTTATACACTTCAGAAAGATTCAAACCTATGTTCAGTTCTATGAACTCGTGATAGGCCCTAAAGGGCTAGAGAAATCATGTTCCACCATGAATGTTCTCTGATTTGATTTTATGAATGAATTATACTTATGATCTTCCTCTCTAAGCCTTCCAGTCATCCTTTCTGATAGTGATTTTGATGATACTAGATGAGTTATGGAAGATGAGGAAGAGTGTGTGCTCCTTATTATGATAAATTTGGTATGCTTATTCCATTTAAGGTTACAAACATGGAGGAAGCGCAAGATGGGATCTTATTGGGTGCAATAAATTGGTAAGAGTATATTGGTGTAGCTCTTGGTAGAAGTTAATACAATTGACATTGCAGAGATGCTAAAATTGAAATGAAAATTCTTATGAGAGGTTGACTTCAAAGAAGCCATAGAGTGATTAGAATAATAGGCTTGAATGAGTGGTTGTCATTATATGAGTGATTGCAGTAGGCTAGTAATATGGTATTGATAGCATGTGGATGAATCCAAGATGCACTAGGTGCTTCTTGATTTGGACACGAGGTTGGTTGAATGTAATGAAAAGGAGTAGTACTCTTGAGATTAGGCTATATATAGAGGTATAGAACATGAAGCTTGTCGTTTAGATTAGCATAATTATATTATGTAGTACCCTCTGACTTAGCATTAGGCCTGAACATAATAAGAGCAAGTAGTTAGACTGGAATCTTAGGACTTGGTGAAGGTAGTCATATGTATCCTTGTGAGAGATATGAGTTGAAACCAAGAAAGAGTTGTATGTAGAAAGAGAGTATTTCAGTTTGAAAGCTATTAGTCATGTCACTTAATTCATAGTGGTCATATTCTTATATCAGGCTCATAAGCCTCTTTCCTGAAGTTGAAAAAATTTGATGAAAGTGTTGAAGATTCTTGAGTTTGAGTAATTGAGTGAGTTATTCACTAGCTAGATTCTTTCAATTTTTGCATTGCATTTGTGCCTTCTAATGATGATATTGATGGTAATATTCTTTTTTCCTATCTTAGAGTTGATGTTCATTTTGAGTTTAAGTATGTGATGAGTATTCTTCAGTGCGAGTAATGATTGATTAATTGTTTGAGTGTTTGAGTATGTGATTTCTTAATTTGCACTCGTGCCTTGTGCAATTTCCTAGCTTGTTCGTCATTCAAGGATGAATGATCCCAAGAGAGAGATATTGTAACACCCTAATTGTTTTATAAGCTAAGACCAGGACATCCCTCATAGGGGTATGGGGTTGTATCGAATGATTCATAATTGTGTACATTTGTGGAGGTTAATTCTTTAGTGTGATAATATATTTAGAGATAAATTAAGGTCATAAGGATCTTCTAGCACAAAGTCGAGTTGAAAGCTTCCTTACCGATTGAGTTTCGGTAATAGATTTTACTTGGGTCAACTTAAAACGGTCATATCTCCTAAAATATAGTAAATTAGGTGGATCATGACTCATAAAATTAAAGATCTTAGAGTCCTCCTTCCAAATCCATCATCCTCATTTTGAGTTTGGAGTAAAATTCTCACCATTTTACCAGACACTGCTAGATCAGAAATTCAGGGTCTATATCTTTGACTCAACTCTACAACCAATAGAGATTTCTACGACTCGTAGAAGTTCTTTTCTCAGAAAATTCTTGCATGTCATCCATAGGATATTTTGGTTCTTTCCCAAGCTTTTTAACACTATTCTAAGTCATTTTTGAGTGTTTTAACGAATTATATCATCTACCTAACTTGTTTTCCTCTCACAACCATCAATCAAAACCATCTAGTCTCAAGAAACGCAAACCTAGGGTTCCTCTTCTTCTTCAAGAACCCTAAAACTTTCAAGTCAAGAATTCTAGAATCAAATAGAGGCCTTTCACCTAAGGTTTTCCCAAGTTCTTCCACTCTAAATAACTTCATAAAAGAGTTTCTTTTCTCGAGATCAAGCATCGAGATTTCAAGATCAAAGGTTTCCTTTAAGAAAGCTATTATTTCTCGAGTTTCGATTGTAATATCAATCTTACAGGTATGTATGGCTAATAATAATGTGGATTGAGTTCATCCACGAGTCCTACTTCTAATTCTATCGATGGTTGAGAATGAGGTGAGTCTAACCTAGTTTCTTAAATTTTGATTGAGTCAATTCTTCTTCTATTGAGTTTCTATAATTATGTATTGAGATCATTATTATTTTCTACCTCTCAATTGATTGGAATTATTGTTCATGGCCACTTTCCTATAAACCGTAGTTGATTTGATAGTCATGACTTTTCCATATTTATTTTTAATTAAAGATGATGGCTTTTATGCATTGATGAATAGAGTGATTTAAACTTATATATATATATATATATATATATATATATATATATATATATATATATTATTCAGTTTAAATGAGTATGAGCATCGAACATGAAGATTTGAAATAGAGGAAAAGTTTTGACGAGATGCGAATGATTTTTGAAAGAATATTTTTATGAAAGAACTTGAAGATTTGCACATAAACATTAATTTTAAATAAGTTTGAGTTTTCATATGGATTGAGTTTTGACATTTAAATACTATATGCATTGATTGAGTCTTAAAGCATCATTTGTGAATGTCTTGAATGAGAATGAGTTGAGTCTGAGAAGTCTTTAAAAGTATTATTATTTAAACCTAAGTATTTTAAGTATAAATAATTGGTTGAGATAGAGTTATGATGGGATACAAATTAGTTTAAAATCATATTTTAAACAAAAGAGTTGATGGTTGAGATGATTATTAAATTGATACGAGTTCAATGTGACTAGATGAGATGATTTGCATAATTCAATTTGATTTGAGTCTTATGGGCATATTTAGTGTTGGAAGGAGTATCGAGCATCGAATTGAGTGAGATTAAGTAATAACTCAAACTCAATAAACTATGTAGCCATCATAGGAGAGGATTGAATGGTAAAATTGGATGTTTCCCTTTTGTCCCAAAAGATGAGTTTATTTGATTGATTGTGGATCCATAATTGGTTGATTCATCCCTTACCATGGCAAAGTATTAGATGGATGTGACAACGACGTTGGCTTATTGTATATCACTAGCTCATAGATGATGGTTGTCAGTTAGAGAAACTCCCAAATTAGAATGAATGAATTGATTGGTCAAGTGCGTATCTTTGAGTGTACTTCCATATGCATTGTTATTTTTAAACTTGCACAATTATTGAGTTGAGTCATATTATCTTCAAAGTTTAGTTTCTTGAGTTGAGTTGATTGATGTTGAGTCTGTTGATCATATTTTCTTTCCTAGATATATTACATACCCGTCCATGTACTAACTTCATTTGTCTGCATCATTTTATGATGTAAATATAGATTCTAGAGATCATCAACAGATGCTTCATTGAGGATCCTTTCCTCCTTTAGAGTGGTGAGACCTCCTTACATTTGGAGGAATCACATATATTTTAGTCATTACTTATGAGATATTTCTTTTGAGGTAACCGTGGACTTGTCTCGGCAACTTCCTGATAGTTGATAGAGGCTTCATAGACTTATATTGTACAGATTCGAGTTGATGTCTCATTTGAGTCTATTTTGAAAAGTATATTTTTATGAGATGAGATTTAATTATATAATATTATTATTTAAAATATTTTTTCTTTCGATTTATATAAAGTCCTCTATTGATGTGACTAAATCAGCGATTGGACCAAGTGGTTCACTAGGGGCCAGCAATGGTCTCCGAATGCTGGTCATGCCTAGGGTACCCTCTCGGGGTGTGACAGGTTCGAGGGCTAAGCTATATTTTTTAGGCTCTAGACTCACTGTTATATATTCTATTAGTTTTAGCGATTGTTTGTACCTGTGAGGGTTTATGGGGGTCTTATAGGAGTTTTATTTAATCTTGCGCACGAGTGTATCTTTTGAATTATGGAGGCCCAATTAGGTTTAGTTAGCTATACTTAGTTTCTTCTAGTTCTTATACTCTTTTATTTATTATACACTTGTGTGCATCTCCTTTAAATTTCGTTTAAACTCTTTTGTTTTCTAGATTCTATATTTTCATATTGCTTTTACTTTTCAAGCTCAGTTGACCTATTATGCCTATTAGGTATCTGTTGTTTTGGTACTCATACTACACTCTACATTTATTTTTCATGATGAAGGTACGAGTACCAGTAATCAACGCTGATTAGAGCCAGTCGTAGTCTACATCAGAGGCGAGGGTGAGCACATGGCGTTTTGGATTTATTAGTCTCAATCTGTATATAATTGGCTAGTCTTTTGCTTTTTGAGATAAATCTTTATTTCTGTCATCCACTTTTGGTCTATATATTTTGTAGCAGCTCTATACTTGTGACTTCTAGGTTTTGGGAGGGATTCCATATGTATATATGTAGTTTTGGTTTGCTTCCGCTCATTCTTGTGTAATTACATTATGATTTGGCTTCTAGTTTAGTCTCTACCTAACTCCACTACTTGCAATTTAGGGATACGGATCGGCTTACCTAATGGCAGTTTTTAGTAGGTGCCATCCTGACTCAAGTAATCGGATTGTGACAATAGGTAACTTCTCCATATAGGTTTAGGATTTAACTTTGTTAATTATTAAATCATACTATAGTTACGTGGTCTATAGAAACTTACATTTAAATTTTACATGTAAATATTTCCATGATAATAGTAATAAATATGAAATTACTTGATTTACTATTCTCCTTTTAATTCATTTTCAGTTTATATATTAGCGACCCTTGAGTTAATGTTCTTGTATAGCTCCAATTTTGAGCGTTAACAATCTATAAGGTTTTTTACTTAGGGTAAAATTGACCTATAATAATAAGTAATTAGTTATATCAAGCATAACATGGTAGCTTGAGAAAGAGAGTGTAACATGCAATAACCAGTTAACTTGACGTACGATCAAAAAACTTATGCAGTACTATCAATGGGTATGTCTTAAATCAAACTCCAATAACTACAATTTTTGGACTAACTCGAATTTTAAGCTATAAGAGAACGGAATAGAGATGGAGTTTTAACATGCTAGAAACTCCATTGATTTGTTTCTATACTAAGCACTAAGAACATGATGAAAGATTTACAATTATATGTACATAAAACATGAAACAAAAAATACAATTATGGAGATATTTAAACTTTTTGGGTACAACAAAAGCTCAATCACTGCATATTGGTATAGATAACTCTGCTTGTCAGAGCTTAGGTTGGAAACAAATCACCAACGGTTTTGATTTTCTCTTTATATTTCACTTTTATCTTTGTTTCTTCCATCATTATCTGTATATACAAATATTTTAAAGGCTTGTTTAAAAACGACGAATTTAGAATTAAAAGTTACTCCGGAAGTTGTTTGGAAATTATCCTTTGTAACTAGATCCCATATTTGTAATTAGTACAATATTTTTCAACAAAGAAAAACTTGTGCTATTTTTGTTGATTCCACTGATATACTTATTACTACTAAATATCACCAATATTAATAGATAAGTTACGTAATGGTTATAACCACTAGTAAATAGATCATGGTATCCTTTTCTAGCTTTGGTACATTATTTAGAGACACAATTCAAAGTTCGATCATAGTAACTTAACATGAAACTTCTTATGCCTTTGATATTATCAAAGTATTTGCTAGAAATGGCATTCTCATTCTGATAATGTGTTACAGGATTATAAAATAATAAGAATAAGGATATAGTAGGGAGAAAAGTGATCAGGACGTCTTATTTCTATTGAGTTATATCTTACAATGAAGAGAACCCTTTTATAGGGGAAAATTGAATTCATTCATGTGTTAGATTTTCTAACTTTTCTCCCAAAGATAAACTTTCACTATAATATAAATTTATTTATACAACTAATAATAAATTTTAATTTTAAAATTCATCCTAAATCTACACAACTTGTTATACTAAAAATTAATGTAGTAACTAAAAGCAAATTTCAATAAAAGTTGTGTGTCAAGGATACATGGCTATAGGTAATCTTGGTTTTGCTTGAGCAATAAGCGGTAGGTACCAAAATGATCAGTCTCATATGACTCCATTAAGCCAGTGAATGGTGAATTGGGTGGTAAATTCCAAGCAAACATATGAAGAAGCCAAGCAAGTAACATTGTAGTAATTGTAGAACCAAGTTTCACACCCGAAAAACCTCTTCTTCCAATAGTTAATGACATCAAACTGTCACGACTCAAGACTAGGGCCTAGACGTGACACGACAAATGAGACATCCGGCGGTACCTCATCTAAGCCTCTTAGCTTTCATTTAGCTTTTCATAGGTAATAACACTCAATAGCAAGCGAAAATAAAAGGGATTATGGGACTAAGGGAATCAACATAGAATAGGAGTCAAAAGTCAAACTTAAACATCATACATTTATATCCAAGCATACCTCTACTAAAAGACTTGGTGGGGGCTAAGACCGTCAAAATAAATGAAACAAGTACCAAAAAGGAATCCAAAGGTCATTACATAACATGAAGTAGAAAAGAAAGGGGATATTATTCCCGAAATATAGAAACTCACCAAAATAGTAGCCTTCAATAATCAAACTAGCCACGAGGAGGTGAATATGGAGCAACACCGGTCTCTACATGGTGATATGATGTATGCAAAAAAGTATGTGTTAGTACTTTGAATATACTTAGTATGTAGGCATGCATGAGAATTTAAGATACATTAAAACATTTGTGCAATATGAGACATGGTGCAATGCATGCATAATAAATCATGTACATAGCATTTGAAACATCCATTTTGAGGAAAGATAACCGTAACTGACATTTAAGACCATGCGAGCTATTACATAGAATCCAACATAACCCTTTACGTTTTCAGAGGGAGACTACTTTCCAGGTAGAGCTCTGTCAACTTCATTTATTTTTTTAACTTTAACCTTAAGGGCTATTTGTGGATCCACTAGCATAAGCCTACAAGGGCTCCTATGTTGGTGCATAGTTAATGAGACAAGGGTTGCTACTAGGATTTCCTTACCTAATCCCACCTTAATGCTCCATTCTGTGCTAAGTCAATCCCACGGAATAGTTTATATAATAAGAACATAAGCATTTACATAGCTTTGGATCATCAAAACATCATTTGGTAGAATAGTTCATTAAAAACCTTTCTTTTATTAAAATATGTGAGAATTATCTTTATCATATAGAATCCATTCTTTGGCTAAGAAGCCCTTTCATCATCATTCAATCATTCTTTCATTTCATAAGACTTCTTTTGATCATAAAAAATTATTTCATAAACATTCATTTTGGAGTCAAAGATCTCAACTCAAACTTCATTGAAACATAGTGAAACTAGGCGAGTTCAAATCAATCAACTTTCTAGTCATTTAAATCAATCCTAACATCCATGAGAGTAATAAAATGCACCATTTAAAACATCTTAAAACAACCCACCAATACACTTTAAAACTACTTTCCTGCCTTCATATACGGAACTTCAGAAATCATCCATTTCATGTAAATAAGAGTCAATATAAGTCAATAAAGGTAAATAAACTTCAAATATTCAAGCATCTATACATTTAGAATCATAATATGAAAACCCATAAAATTCATCCCTTGAAATTTGAGTTGCTAGGTTTAGGAAATTACCTGGACTCCATGGATGAAAGAACCCATGAATTAGACCCACATACTTTGAGAAATAAATCCCAATGCAATAGGGTCCCATTCCTTCTGTACTAGAGTTCGGTGGCTTTAGAATGGAAGCTTTGAAGCTCTTGGAATGAAACCCTAGCTTTCTTGGTGAAGAAGAAAACCTTAAGAGAACTTGAGAGGTTAGGGTTTTGAGTTCTTAGAATGTTAGTGAGGGAAATAATTTTTGAAAGGTTTAGTGTCCTTTAGATAGAGTCAATTAAATCCTAAAAAGGATCATGCTTTGGTGTTAAAACATAGGAAAAAACCAAAATACCCCTTGCTAAAACAGGCCAGACTTGGCTTTCTAGAGACCCATTACTGTCCTCGGTGCTCACCATGGCCCATGATGGTGTCCGGTGGTAAATGACTTGGGGAAATCTTTTTTTTTATGTTTGCAGGAAAGTGTCTAAACTTTTTCCAGAGAGACTTTCATGGTCCGTAGAGGGCATCACGACACTTGAAACGTAGCCGTGGTGCAGGACCTGCAGGAGGACCTGCATGAGTGACCACCACGAAACACACCATGTTCCGTGAAGAGCTCTACGGTCTGTGGTTCTTGCCTTAGAAAGTTTTCTGAGGCATTAGCCGAGAGGGCACCACAGAAGGCACTACGGTCTGTGGTGCTCACCACTCTGCGTGGTCCCTCATCGTGTACCTTCCCTACAAGAATCACTTTTATGATCATAACCATGGTAGCTCACCATGGAGCGTGGTACGGACTACGGCCCGTTATGGCCCTTTGTGGTCATCACCTCATGCCATTCTCTATAGTTTTCTAAGATTTAATCCTTTGTTCCTTATTTTAGGACTTTCTAAATTTTTGGGGTCTTACACTATCTTCCACTTAGGAACATTCGTCCTCAAATGAGAATCATTAGCATAGAAAAGGACATGACATGAGGACTACAAACCCAACATGGATACAATGACACTTGAAATGCATGGAACATGAGATCTTTAAACTTAGCATAAAACATTATTTTAAAATTCAACTTCATGAACATGCATGTATACAAAGACTTAGGAAAAGTGAAACATAGGAGTCCTAAATATTTGAGCATGAATAACTTAATACCTTAGGCTTGAGTAGAGTGAAAGCGATGAGGATAACGCTTCATTATATCTGCTTCTGCCTCCGTTGTAGTGCTTTCAACTTGTTGATTCCTCCAAAGGACTTTGATGGATGCAACTTTCTTATTTCTCAATCTCTTAAATTTCCACCAAAATTTCAATCGGGACCTCTTCATAGGTCAAGTTTTCTTAAACATTCACTACTTCCAATGGAATAATGGAACTAAGATCACCCACATATTTTCTCAAGATAAAACATGGAACACCAGATGACCATAGTATTTCCAACGGAAAGTCTAACTCATAAGCAAACTTGCCCACACGTCTCAAAATTCTATAAGGCCCTACATACCTAGGGCTCAATTTCCCTTTCTTACAAAATTGGACTATACCCTTCATGGGTAAAACCTTTAAAAATATCCAATCATCCACATTGAACTCAAGGTATTTTATCCTTGTGTCAGAATAGGACTTTTGCCGACTTTGAGCCATCTTCAACCTTTGTCTAATGACTCTCACCTTCTCCAAAGCATCAAGCACAAAATCGAGACCCAACAAGTTCATCTCACCAACTTCAAATCAACCAATCAAAGACCTACATCATCTCTCACACAAGGCCTCAAACGATGCCATATCAATTCTTGAGTGATATCTATTATTATAGGCGAACTCAAAAAGTGGTAGATGGTCATCCCAACTTCCTTTGAAATCCAACACACAAGCCCTTAACATATCCTCTAGGTTTGAATTGTCTGTTTGGCTTGCCCATCAGTTAGATGATGGAACACGGTGCTTATCTTCACGTTGGTACCAAATCCCCTTTGAAATGATGTCCAAAAATGAGAAGTAAATTGGGTACCACAATATGAAAAAATTGACAAAGGCACACCATGCAACCTCACCTATTCCCAAATACATAATTTAGCATAATCTTCAGCACTATATGATGTCTTGACCAGTAGAAAGTGAGCCGACTTGGTCATTCTATCAACAATCACCCTAATAAAATCATGATGATTCCGAGTAGGAGGCAAACCCACTAAAAATCCATATTCATATCTACCCACTTTCAAGTGGGGATTTCAATGTCTTGGGCTAGGCCACCCGACCTTTGATGTTTGGCCTTAACTTGTTGGCAATTCGGAAATTCGGCCACGTACTTTGATATGACCTTTTTCATGTCACCCCAACAATAAATATCCTTTAAGTCTTGGTATATTTTTGTCGAACCGAGATGAATAGAATAAGAAAAATTGGGAGCCTCCTTCAAAATCAAACTTCTTAGGCCACCCAGATCCGGAACACATAATCGGCCTTGGTAGTGAACTACCCCATCACCCCCTTTGTGAAAATACCTCAACTTTATTTTTTTTTACCAACCTCTTTAACTCTACTAATCTCGGGTCAAAGTCTTTTTTTGACTTAACATCCACCACCAAACATGATTCGGACCCATTATGAACAACCATACAACCATCATTGAAATCACTCAACTTCACCCAAAATCTAGCAAATCGGTGAAAATCCTTTACCAGTTCCCTCTTTCATTCATCAACATGAGACAAACTCCCCAAAGATACTCTACTAAGCGCATTGTCAATAATATTTTCCTTACCTAGATGGTAATGCACACTCATGTCATAATCCTTGAGGAGTTCAAGCCACCTTCTTTTCCTTAGATTGAGATCTTTTTGGGTGAACACATAGTAGAGACTCTTATGATCAGTGAACATATCCATATATACCCCATAGAGGTAATACTATCAAATATTCATAGCAAATACAACGACCGCTAATTCAAGATCATGGGTAGTGTAGTTACGTTGGTTCACCTTAAATTGCCTAGAAGCATAGGCTATAACTTTGTCCTTTTGCATCAAGACACAACCCAAAATAATCTTTGAAGAATCATAATAAACCACAAACCCTTCTAAGCCTTCAAGTAGAGTTAAAATTGGAGTGGAGGTAAGTCGATCTTTTGAAGTTTGGAAACTCCTCTCACATTCATCCATCCATAGGAACTTTGCCTTTTTTTGAGTCAATTTTGTCATAGAAGATGAGATGGAAGAGAACCCTTCAATGAAGCTACTATAATAATCGGCTAGACCCAAAAAGCTCCTAATGTCTGAAGGAGACAATGGACTAGGCCAATTCTTGACCGCCTCCGTTTTCTTTAGATCAACCTTGCTCCCATCACCGGACACTATGTGACCAAGAAATGCCACCTCTTTCAACCAAAATTTGCAGTTACTAAATTTTGCCAACAATTGCCTATCCCGCAAAGTTTGAAGCACAACCCTCAAATGGTTCTTATGATCTCTCTCACCCTGAGAGTAAATCAAGATGTCATTAATGAAAACCACTATAAAGTATCAATATAGGGTTTGAACACAATATTCATTAGGTCCATGAATACCATCGACGTATTCATCAACTCAAATGACATCACTACAAACTCAAAGTGACCAGACTTTGTTTGAAATGCCATCTTGAGAATGTATCACTCCTTTACCCTTAGTAGATGTTTGTCAGACTGTATATTGATTTTAGAGAAATGACTTTCCCCTTGAAATTGATCAAATAAATCATTTATCATAGGGATTGGCTACTTGTTCAAAATAGTCACCTTCTTTCTTACAAATAACACGGGAGAACCCTATGGTGAAATACTGGCCTTATGAACCCTTTCTCCAACAAGTATTTCAATTATTCCTTTAGCTCTTTTAATTCCATCAGGGCCATTCAGTAGGGAGGAATAGAGATAGGTTGGGTTTCACGGAGAAGACTGGTACTAAAATCAACTTTCCTTTTAGGAGGGACACCAGGAAGGTCATCAAGAAAAAATATCAAGAAACTCAATGACTACGAGGACTGACTCAAGAGGAGGAATTTCAGAGTAGACATCCCTAACCCTTATGATGTGGTAAATACAAAATTTAGAAATCAACTTTTGGTCTTTATGGTAAGAAGTGAACCTACCTTTCACTACCAAATCATGACCCTTCAATTTAAGAATAGACTCATTTAGGATTCGAAACTTGAATCTATGAGTCCGATAATGTATAAAAGAATAAGATGCATGCAATTAATCCATCTGAAGATTAACATCAAAATCTACCATGTCAAGCTGTATGAGATCACAAGGAACAACTTTATGCAAGATAAACATGGAACAACTTTTATATACCATTCTAGCAACAACTGACTCACCACAGGGATAGACACTAAATAAGGCTCTACGAACATTTTGGGTAGCACATCAAACCTATTAGCAAGGAATGGAGTAATAAATATTAAATTAGCACCTAGATCTAACAATGCATACACATTAAAAGCAAAGATGTTTAACATACCGGTAATAAGATTAAGTGCTTTCTCAACCTCTTATCTCCCATGCAAAGTGTAAAAGCGGTTGGTGTGTTCGCCACCTCATTGGGCTTGTTGACCATATTTTGGCCTTAAGGCCTACCACCACCACTACCTCTACAATCTCTAGTATGGTGGCCTGGCTTGCGATACTTAAAGCATGCATTAGATCCATCTAAAACCTCTCTTTTATGAGTCCTCCCATACTTTTAACAAGAGGGAAAAGCTTGATCACTAACATTCTCTCTTGGAACCACTGGGTTAGCACCCTTGTCCTTGTTGAACCTTAGAAGAGGAGTATAAGCAAAGCCTTTTCCCACAAATTATTGCCCACCTTGGACTTTTCCATTGCCACTATAACCAGACCTTTGAGAATTGAACCCTCCACCATAAACTCTAGCTTTCTTGAACCCCCTTGACCTCTCCTTCAACTTCTCATCCTCGATTTGTTTTGCATATGTCATAAGTCGGGAGATGTCTATATTTTTGACCAACATGGCCATCTTGCACTCTTTAGATACCAAGCTAAAACTGCCAGAAATGAACTTTCTCATCCTTTCCCTTATGTCGGAGACCATGAAAGGATCATACTTAGATAATTTAGGGAACTTGAGGGAATAATCCCTTACACTCATGCCCCATTGGCGAAGATTTATAAACTCTAGGATCTTTGCCTCCCTTAGTTCCAAGGGAAAGAAGCGATCTAGGAAGTCACCCTTGAACATTTCCCTTTCTATGGGCTCCATATATTCACCCCACTCAAAAACTTATTATTCATACCAAAACCTTGCCATGCCTTTGCGTTGATATGCTACTAGCTCGACCTTCTCATTTGAAGGCACTCCCATGATAGCCACAATTTGGTAAAGCTCCTCAATGAACTCCATAGGGTCCTCATCTACTTTAAAACCATAAACTCGGGTGAATTCATTCTCTTGAAGTCCCAAATCCTAGAAGCCAGAGTAGGTACTTGAGGAGGAGGAGGAATAATGCCTTGGTTATTTTGATTGGCTATGGCTTGAGCCAATAATGTGATAATATAGGTCACTCCCTCCTCATAGTGTGGGGGTTCAGGAACTAGAGGAGTTTGGTACTCATTTTCAACCCTTACCCTAGGTGGAGGTACTCTTCTTAGAGGCATGATATAGAAGTCACCAAAATGATGTGTAAGTTAGACGATGTCTTAGGACACTCTAGGGTACGACATGAATTTGAAAGAAGTGAAAACTTTTCTAAACGTCCCATATTCTCCTATTCATAGTTGTGGTGCAGTTCATAATCACTAATAAAACCCTATTCGATACGGTATGTTGGACTCTAAGAACCATTCAAAATATCGAGCTTTGATATCAAGTTTGTTACAAACAAAGCCTAAGGCCTAGACGTGACACGACAAATGAGATAGTCGGAGGTACGTCACCCAAGGCTTTTAGCATTCATTTATCTTTTCATAGGTAATGACATTCAATAGCAAGCATAAATAAAAGGGAAAATAGGACTAAATGAATCAATATAAAATAGGAGTCAAAAGTCAAACTTAAACATCATACATTTATGTCCAAGCATACCTCTACTAAAATACTTGTCGGAAGCTAAGACATGTACCTAGCTCACCCTCATAATAAATAGAAAAAGTACCAAAAAGGAATCCAAATGTCTTTACATAACATGAACTAGAAAAAAGGGGAATATTGCTCCCGAAATATAGGAACTAACCAAAATAGTAGCCTTTAATGATCAAACTAGCCACAAGGAGGTGAATGTAGAGCAATGTCAATCCCTACATGGCGATATCAAGTAGGCAAAATAGTATGCATTAGTACTTTGAATTTACTAAGTATATAGGCATGCATGAACATTTAATAAACATTAAAATATTTGTGTAATATGAAATAAAGTGCAATGCATGTATAATCAATCGTGTGTGTAGCATTTGAAATATTCATTATGTAGAAAGATGACCATAACAGACATTTATGACAATGCGAGCTATTACATGGAATCTAATATAACCAGCTAATTTGGCACAGGGAGACAATTTGACGGGTAGAGCTCTGTCAACTTCATTCATTTCTTTAACTTTAAATATAAGGGCTATTTTTTGATCCACTAGCCTAAGCCTACAAGGGATCCTATGTTGGTGTATAATTAATGAGACAAGGGGTTTCTACTAAGATTTCCTTACCGAATCCACCTCAATGCCCCATTCGGTGCTAAGTCAATCTAACGGAATAGCTCATATAATAAGAACATAATCATTTACATATCTTTAGATCATCAAAATATCATTCGGTAGAATACCTCATTAAAAACCTTTCTTTGATTCAAACATGTGACAATTGCCCTTATCACATAGAATCTAATCTTTGGCTAAGCATCACTTTCATCATTATTCAATCATTCTTTCATTTCATAAGACTTCTTTTGATCATGAATATTTGCTTTCATAAACATTCCTTTTGGATTCAAATCTCTCAATTCAAACTTTATTGAAACATACTAAAACTAGGTGGGTTAAAATCAATAAACTTTCTAGTTATTTAAATTAATGTTAGCATGTCTGCGAGTAACGACATGCATTATTTAAAATATCTTTAAAAAACCCACAAATACATTTTAAACCTACATTTATGTCTTCATATATGGACCTTGATAAATCATCCATTTCATGTAAATAAAAGTCAATATATGTCAATGTAGGTAAATAAACTTTAAATATTCAAGAATCTATACATTTGGAGTCATAACATTAAAACCCATAAAATTCATCACTTGAAATTTGAGTTGCTAGGTTTAGAAAAATACATGGACTCCATGGATGAAAGAACCCATGAATGAGACCCACATACTTTGGGTAATTAATCCCAACGCAATCTATAGAATGAAAGCTTTGAAGCTCTTGGAATGAAACCCTAGCTTTCATGGTGAAGAAGAAGACCTTAAGAGAACTTGAGAGGTTATGGTTTTGATTTATAATGTGTTTGAAAAGGCTTAGGTTCCTTTACATAGAGTCCATTCAGTCCCAAAAATGACCACACTTTGGTGTTAAAATATAGGAAAAGTCCAAAATACCCCTTTTTAAAACTCATAAAATTGGGCTTCATAGAGACCCATCACAGTCCGTGTTGCTCACCATGGCTCGTGGTGGTGTCCCGTGGTAAATGACTTGGGGAAAGATTTTTTTTTGAGGTCTGTACGAAAGTCTCTGAAATCTTTCCATGGAGACCTTCATGGTCCGTGGAGAGCATTATAACCGGTGAAATATGGTCGTGGTGCAGGACCTGCAGGAAGACCTACAAGAGTGACCATCACAGAACACACCACGGTCTGTGATGAGCTCCACAAACCTTGGTAGTCGTGCATGGTCCTTTC
Organism: Solanum dulcamara; assembly: GCF_947179165.1. Lineage (NCBI taxonomy): Eukaryota > Viridiplantae > Streptophyta > Magnoliopsida > Solanales > Solanaceae > Solanum > Solanum dulcamara. The sequence continues at coordinate 40,193,687 of NC_077240.1, read as the reverse complement.
CTTGGAATATTTTTTGAGGCCTTAGGAGAGGGGTCACCATAGAGTGCACTATGGTCTATGGTGCTCACTATGGTCTATGGTTCCTCGTTGTGGTCCCTTCTCTACAAGACTCACTTTTAGGATCACAACCACAGTGGCTCACCACGGGTCGTGATGCAGACCATGACCCGTGATGTACCTTCGTGGTCATCACCTAATGTCATTTTCTACATTTTTTTGAGATTTCATCCTTTGTTCCTTTTTAGGACTTTCCAAATTTTTGGGGTCTTATACAAATGTAACTTTGAATCATTGAGAACTACTTCACCACCATTGCTTTACATGAGTTGGCGCTCTGACTTAATCTTCAATGGATCCTCTCAAACTCTAGGATTTCTACTAGGGCCAAGATGACTTAATAACACTACACTCCCTTTAGGGATAAAATAATTTTCACCAATGATGGTATTAGAGACAGACACATTAGGAAAGTTGAAAGGCAATATTGGGTGGACTTGAAATGTCTCTTTATGCAAGCTTCTACCATAATTTACCCTTGGCAAGTCTGATTCTTGAACCAATTTATTCATCCCAACAACAGTCTAGAGCTCTTCTACGGCTCTTTGCATTAACTTTGGTTGGTTCAACATTTCTGCAATTGTCCATTCAACTACATTTGAGGGATTATATTGAGGCCAACATAAGTTCCTGAATATTATTTGTTTGTAACTAATCATGTCATGTCAGCACTCTCTAATGAGATGAACATTAAGTCATGTTTATTTTAATTTTGTTTAGTTACTACATGTAAGATATAAATAGATGTTGTACTTATAGGTCCAAATTATGACCATTTTCTGTTTTGCCAAGCTTTTGGAAAATTAAAAGTATTTATTTTAGAGGGTAAGGTGTTTAATCAAGCCTTTAGAAGAAAAAAAGTGTTTTAGAGTACATCAAACAAAATACAATTTTCAAAATAAGAAGATTTTAAATACTTGACAAAATAGAGTATCAATCATAAAAGCTATATGTGATCACACAATCTTCTAACATATTTATTAACATAGTAATTGAATGAATACTTACAAGCACTTGTGCCTTAATCTCTTTAACATTCATCAATGGATTTCAATTGCCATCTTTTAGCATGATAAGAACATCAAGGATGTCTGCTTCCAATATTTTGTTGCCATCTTTCCATATCTGAATCCTCCGATCAACTTCAACATTAATATGTTTTATTGCTTTGACATAGGCTTTCTTGATAATTTTCTTGTAATCATCCAAATCAAAAATACTTAACCATGGTAAGTAATCTGATATATCTTCACAATCCAAAAACCGAGGTCATGATAGCACACATATTGAATCCAATCCCAATGTGCAAGCCTAAAAAGTAAAACTCATATGAGACATTAAAGTGGAAGTCAGGCCACACTTTAAATAAAATGAAAGATAACTATAAAATAACCCCAAAACTTGATGTCATAAGTATAAAGAGCATTTAATGCAATATCTAATTTGAAAATACACATAAGTCTCTCAAAAGGAACGACATACTGAAAAATAAGGATAGAATATTCACAAACCAGATCCCGAGATCTCATCACTAATCTGGAGATACAAAGTCTGCTAAAGGATTAGTTGCCGAGCGAAATGCCCTGACTAAAATATGCATAAAAAAGGACACAAAAGTAGGGGTGAGTACAACCCACATACTTAGTAGGTTTAACCTACTGAATACAAGGAATAAGTCAAACCTATGAAATAATCAAAGTAACGCTTCCACTTCATACGAAAAAGTCTCAGTTCGACATCGGTCCCACCAATCTATATAGAATTGCACAGTTAAAGTAAGCACATACGTATAATTTGTTATCACAATTAAATAGGTAAGTCAAATATCACAGATATCAATGCAATGCAATGTAATATGATGATGCAATGATATGGTGGTACGGTGGAAACAAGACCATTGCACAACCTATCGTATATACCTATCGAGCTAAGCCTTCTAGACAGGGACGAATTGGGGACTTCCAGTCCGTATACTAAATCAATATATCGAAATCTCATCAACTTGCCACTTAAATTATGGTCAATGATTCAAAAAATGCCATATTTTCTTTTTCAAAAAGACTGTCACAGTTCTCTACTTCCTAATATCAATGTTGTAAATGAATGGGGATGTATGCATCACAATACATATGGCATGAAAGTAATATTCTACTCAACATGTGAAATAGGTTCAAGTTCTCTAAGCTCAACCTAGGCATGATACTCACCCTCAATAGATAGCAATAGAAAGGAATTTTACTAATATAAATGTTCGCCGTCAAATTAACCCCTCAGACGGGAAATTTAAGTCAAAAAGTCCTCTCATACCCCTATCACAGATAAATCATGAATTACACATGCTAAAAGCATATAAGATAGCAAATAATGCCCTAACACGGTCTACACAATGCAGATAAGACCCCACAAGGGCATTGCAATTAGTTTAACAGTCCCAATCTATATGACAACCCCATCCCATTATCTATAATATAAGATTGCCTAATTACCCCATTCTAGTCTCAAATGATAGTCAAACCTATCTCAATTTCTAAAACCTTACTCAAAAAATTCTATTAGATAAGCAACCCTCATATTCAATGGCCGAAATGACAACCCACTATTTATAATGAAACATACACGTCAAAAAGAGTCCAATGACACCCGTATTGATAGTTTTTAGTATCGGGGTTTAAATCGTTCAAAAAATGGTTCAAAATCAAAAAGGTTGAAACTGAAATCTAATTTGAAATACACGTTCTATACCTCTAGGGGAATTTGTGGTTGAAAAAAACCGAAAAAATTAGCCAAGAAATGTGGTAGAAATCAATTTAAAATCAAATTTAATACAAAAGAATAAAACCCCCAAAATCTCATTTGAAAATTAGATTTTTATAATGATTTAGGAAGAGGAATTCATAAGTAAAAGAAGTAGGATTGAAAGAGAAACTTACCCATACAAAATCCTTCAAGAACTTGACTTAAAAGCGCCTCTCCTAGAGCTCAAAATGAGAAACAATGGCGTATTTCGAAATTGGAGACTGATTCTCGACTTAACAATGTTTAGGCATAAATTGTGCATCGCGATCACGAGTAACTTACTCTCGTGATCACGAAGCACTAGAGGTTGACTCATCAAGATCATGTTCCCACCTCTCCTTATCATGACGCATAGAGAAGTAGCCCTTCACGATCGCATGAATAATGTCGGGATTGTGTAAAATTAAAAATGGCAGGTCGCTATTGTGAAGATTACTTTGCGATCGTGAAGAATAATATGACCTACACCAGAAACTAGAAACCAAAAACTATAGATGTGCCAAGTCTAAAAATGCTCTCGGTTGGACCCTTAGAAATTGTTTGGGGTTCGATAAAAATTAATTGGACATCTGCTACACTGAATTCAATATTTCGGACTCAATGAAATCGTCAGATTTTCGAAGAAAAGTCATTATCATGAAATTACCCTCCCGGATCTTTTTTTATCAATACATTCAACTTTAATTCTAAAATCTCAAAATGAAAATTAAGGTTCCAAGGCTCTAAGTTAATGTTCAACTCGACCAAACTCGATGTTTTGGATGCAATGGAACTAACAGAATTCTCATTCGACGCTCGTATCTCAATATATTGATCAAAGTCAACACTAACTCATTTAAAATCAAACTTTCCAACTTAAGACCAAAATTTCACAAAACAACTCCGAATTTGAAAAGGAAGGCACTCTTTGACTAAGTTCAACATTCTGAAGTTGATGAAAGTGACAAAATTTTATTCCAAAATGCCTAGCTTTAGTTGGTATAGAAAATAACTTTCGAGCAACTTAAACCTTTAAAACTCAAAAACTTGCACAATTCCAACCTATTAAAAAATTATCAGAACGAACTAAAAGAACTTGTCAAATAACACCCGAGAAAACTATCAAGATTGGTACAAAGGTAATTTCTCAAGAATTTCAAAACAATGGCCCTCAATGTCTTTACAACATCCACCACTAAAAATAATGTTCGTCCTCGAACATAAAATAAAGAAAAGTACCTGGTGTCTCAAAAAGCTGAGGTACCGAGCCTGCATGTCAAAATCTAACTCCCAAGTTGCCTCTTTAACAAGCCGATGTCACCATTGCACCTTGACTGAAGTGATCTTCTTGGTATTGAGCCTATGAAGCTGCTTGTCTAGAATAGCTATTGGCTCCATCTCATAAGTCAAATCTGAACACAACTCTACTGCATCATAAGAAATCACATGCGACTTGTCTGTTATATATCGATGAAGCATAGAGACATAAAATACTGGATGGACTACTGACAATCTAGGGGGAAAGGAAAACTCATAAGCTACCCGACCCACTCTTCTCAAAATCTTAAACAGCCAACAAACTTAGGGTTAAGGTTGCCCTTTTTCTCGAATCTCATCACACCCTTCATGGGCGATATCTTGAGCCATACATGGTCTCCAACTATGAATTTTAAGGGACAAACCCTTTTTTTAGCATAGCTCTTTTGACGACTCTGGGCTTTCAATAGTTTACTCTGAATGAAGCGCACCCGCTCCATGGCATCTCTGAGTAATCAATATCTAATGTATCCATAGCAACTGAATCAAACCACTAAATAGGTGATCAACACCTATGAGCATACACCATCTCAAACAATGTCATCTGAATGCTAGAGTAATAACTTTATTATAAGAAAAATCTGCTAAGGGAAAGTTTTAGTCCCATCAAGCACCAAAATAAATCATACAGGCCCTAAGCATATCCTCCAATACCTAAATAGTCTGCTAGGACTGGCCATCAGTCTAGGGATGAAATGCTGAACTTATATCCAATCGCATACCCAAACCACGTTGTAATGCCTCCCAAAAGTGCTAGTGAAGATTAAACCCTAATCTGACAAAATAGAGATAATCACCTCATGCAACCTAATAATCTCATGAATGTATATCCTAGCTAACTGCTCCACTTTGTAGTTAGTCTTCATCGGAAGGAAATGAGCTAATTTGTTCAATCGGTCCACAATCACCTAAACAGAGTCATACTTATCTGATACCATGGGTAATCCAATCACAAAATCCATGGTTATGTTCCCACTTCCACTCGGGAATAGGCATCATTTGCATAGGACAACCGAGTTTCTAATGCTCATACTTCACTTGTTGGCAATTTGTAAACATAGCCACAAAATTAACAATGTCTATATTCTTGCCACCCACCAATAGTGTTGTTTCAAATCATTAAACATGTTTTCCTCTCCCAGGTGAATAGAATACTTGGAACAATGAGCCTCCTCCAATATCATACATACTCATCACCAACTATTGGCACACAAATGTGACCATTAATCCTCAAAACTCCCTCCAAATCAAGAGAGGCTAATTTAACTTCACCTCTGAACACTTGTCTCGAATGTTCCTTAGCTTGTCATCACCGAACTGCTGTACATGAATATGATCCATCAAAAAACACCTAGCCTCCACAAAGGAAAAAATGCTATGATGTATAGAAATATCAAGTTGGACCAACAACCTAGCCAATGACTGAACCTCCAAAGCCAAAGGTTTCTCATCCACCTTAAGAAAGGACAAACTACCCATGCTAGGTAATTTGCGACTCAAGGTATCCGCTACCATATTAGCTCTGCCCGGATGGTAAAAAATTATTATTTCATAGTCTTTCAATAACTCCAACCACTTACGCTACCTCATGTTCAGGTACAGTTGAGAAAATATATACTTAAGGTTATGGTGATCGGTAAAGACCTCACAATGCACACCATAGAGATAGTGCCTCCATAACTTCAGAACAAACACCATCACCGCCAACTCTAAGTTATGGGTATGATAGTTCTTCACATGTATCTTTAACAGTTGAGAAGCATAAGCTATAACTTTACCATTTTGTATCAATAAAACACACAAACCTACTCCCGAAGCATCATAAAATATAATAAAGGTTACACCCTCCTCGGGTAAGGCTAGAATAGGTGCTGAAGTCAATAACTCCTTAAGATTTTGAAAGCTCACCTCACACTCATCAGTCTACTGAAATACCATGGTGTTTTGAGTAAATCTTGTCAATGGATCTGCAATAGAAGAGAAATTTTGAACAAACCGATGATAATATCCAACATAATAAATCTATAAATCTTGGTAACCAAAGTAGGCCTAACCCAATCACAAAATGCTGCAACCTTGGCCAGATCAACCATAATACCAGTCTTGGTCACCACATAACCCAAGAATGACATGAACTCGAGCTAAAACTCACATTTGGAGAATTTTGAATACAACTTCTCCTCTCTCAATCTCTTAAGTAAGATCCTCAAACTACTCATGGTGGACAAGTTCAACAAGGTGGTGGGCCCCGCCAAAAAAAGTTATTTGCACTCCAAGCTAGATAAGATATTGAGGAGCCTCCCGATGTGGTTACGGGTATGTTGCGGGGCTTTTACTTTGATATTTATGCTTTACATGATCCAGGCGGTACATTCTCTTTTTTTAGTCCTTTCATTTCTAAAAGATTAGATATGTGTCCTGAAATATTTCTAGAGCCTTTTTTGATTTATACCCCTATTGGTTATTTAGTTCTAGCAAAGAAAATCTATAGAAATTATCCTATGTCGGTCTTGCATAAAATAATCCCATTAGATCTTTTTGAACTTGACATGACCGATTTTGATGTTATTCTTGGCATTGATTGGCTACATGCTTCTTATGCATCTAGCGATTGTAGAACTTATATGGTCAAATTCCAATTTCCTAATAAGTCAGTTCTTGAGTGGAAGGGTAATTATTCAATATTTAGGGTTTGGTTTATATCATTCCTAAAAGCCCGAAAAATAATTTTTAAGGGGTGTATCTATTTCTTAGTGTGGGTTAGTGATACAAATTTTGAAGTTCCTACCAATTAGTCGGTTTCCATCATAAGTGAATTACCTGATGTGTTTACGGATGATTTTCCTGGTATTTCTCCCAAAAGGGAAATTGATTTCGATGTAGATCTTCTTCCCGACACCCAACCTATCTCTATCCCTACATACCGTATGGCCTCGGTGGTACTTAAGGAGTTGAAGGAACAATTAAAAGATTTGTTAGAAAGGGTTTCATAAGGCCAAGTATTTCACTATGGGGTTCTCTCGTGTTATTTGTTAAAAGAAGGATGGGTCGCTTCGCATATTTATAGAATACAGACAATTGAATAAGGTCACCATGAAAATAAAGTATCCCATTTCGAGAATAGATGACTTATTTGATTAACTCCAAGGTGAAAGTCACTTCTTCAAAATTAATCTGCAGTCCGGTTATCAATAATAGAGCCCATCATGGCATTTCAAACAATGTATGACTATATTGATTGTTTGGTAATTCCATATGTGTTGACTAATGCTCCCGCTATTTCGTCGACTTGATGAATTAGATTTCCAAATCGTACCTAGAAATGTTTGTGGTGGTCTTTGTTGATGATATATTGATTTATTCCTGAAATGAAGAACATCAAATGGGTCACTTGAGATTCTGTTATAGATTTTGAGGGACAAGCAACTATTTGCCAAATTTAGTAAATGTGAATTTTGGTTAAGGTTCGTGCTATTTCTTGGTCATATTATTTATGGTGACGGTATCATGGTTGATCCAAAAAAATAAAGGCGATGAAGAATTGGCCTAGACCTTTATCTCCTTTGAATATTTGTAGTTTCTTGGGTTTGGCTAGGTATTATAGAAGATTTTTAGAAGGATTTTTATCTATTGCATCGCGTTTGACTAAGTTGATCTAAAAGAAGGTTTATTGGATGAGTATGAAAGAAGTTTCCAAATATTGATGGATCGTCCTATGTCCAATCTTATTTGAACATTGTTGGAAGGTCCAAATGGGGTTGTTGTATATTTTGATGCCTCACGAGTTTGATTGGATTGTGTCTTGATGCAATATGGAAAGGTCATATCATATTCTTCCCAACAACTAAAAGTGCATGAACTGGCTGCGATTATTTTTGCGTTAAAAATTTGGTGTCACTATCTTTATGGGGTGCATGTTGACATATTTGCCGACCATAAACATTTGTACTAGGTATTTAGCAAAAGGGACTTAAAGCATGGGCAAAGGAGGTGGCTTGAATATTAAAGAACTATGATATGAGTATGTTGTACTATCCGGGTAAAGAAAATGTTATTGCTGATGATCTTAGTTGGTTATTAATGAAAGTGTTGGTCATGTTGAAGATAACAAGAAGGAGTTGGTTAAAGATATGCAATTATTGGCTCGTTTGGGGGGAATGTTGAGTGACTCTAATGAGGGTGGTATTCTTGTTCAAAATAGTTCGGAATCATCATTGGTAGTGGATATAAAGGCAAACCAAGACATGGATCCAACTTAGTTGAGCTGTACAAGTGGGTGGTTGATAAGAAGATAGAGGTTTCCTCACAAAGGGGAGATGGAGTAGTTCATTACCAAGGTTGTTTATGTGTTCCAACTGTTGATGGCTTAAGAGGAATGATACTAAGTGAAGCCCATTGTTCTCTTTATTCTATACATCCGGGATCCACCAAAATGTATACATATTTTTAGGAAGTGCATTGATGGAGTTGTATGAAGAAGGAAATAGAAAAATTTGCGGCAGAATATCCAAATTGCAAACAAGTGAAATTTGAATATCAAAAGACTAGGAGGTCTAGCAGAAGATATCGAAATTTCTACTTGGAAGTGGGAGGATGTTGTCACAACCTGGAATAGGGTATAACTATGACATGGTGATCGAGAATCCAAAGGATTCCAACCAAGCCTCTTAGCATACATCGCATTCCTAAGGTAAGCTAAAACATAATAAAAAGAAGTGGAAGAATAATCTCAATCATCGAAGTATAGAGATGAAATGAAATCTCAATTCATATTTGTAAAAGGACTACATCAACTTTATGTCTCAACATGCCTCTATCATACTAACATAGGTGGGGGCATAGAACAAGTCACTAGCTCACCCAAACAAGAAAACGAAACATTCCCAAACAAGAAAAAGAAATGTTCTCAAAATAACAATGTTACACCCCACAGTCTTGAGCCGGAGTGTCTCTTAAGCTTCTTAGAAGTTATCATGTGAGCCATATAATCTACGACACTATCAAACAACTCTAAGGAAGGGAGAATGTGATACCCCATAGTAGGGAAGGTTGGAAATAGAGTCATGAGAAGTCGAAAGGAGTTGGAGGCCAAGTAATAAGTCATAGGACTCGACTTACCTACGTAAGCCATTAACTTAGAAGTATTATATACTTACACTATTTGAGTACATATTAAGCTTGCGTAGTAGGGAGTACACGGGTTCTTAAGGTAAGACGAGATTATGAACCCACGAGGGAGAGAGGAGGAGGATACATAGCAGCAAGGAGAGAGTACCATATGGTAGCAGGAGGAGGTGCCATATGGCAGAAGATGAAGCAAAGAGGTGACCCACCTGCCTGCTTGGGGGTGGACCCCATTGCCACGTGGCAGCCTAGGGATGTTGCATGGTTGAGATAGCTCAATGAGGGCTTGACATGTGTCACCCTTAGGGGCTGACATGTGTCACCTCCTAAGGGAAAGTATATGTATTCCATTTGATGACTAAGTCACCATAATTGATCTTTTACAAGTTAGAAAGTGAGAGAGAGCTAAGGAAAAGTGCTAGGAGCAAAAAGAGAGACCTACGGCTTTGAGCAAAAAAAAAAGGTAAGGACGATTTCATTTTATGAATTAATTATTTAAGGTATCCTATGGTGATATAGCGGTTTTTAATAAAGTAAAATCTCATTTTGGGGCAGCAAGGAAGAGATACAAACAGTCCGCTAATTTTCAGCATGTTAAGAGAACTTCCGAGATAAGTTTTGGAAAGTTTTAGCAAGGTATGGCTTGGTTCTATCCTCTCATGTTTTGGTAAGGGTTTGGACATGATATGAAGGTGTTAATAATGTAAAGTTTCTATTTGGATAAGCATCAAAAGGGTAACAATCAAACACGAAATTTCAGCCGCAACTAGAGAACTTCCGAGGCAAAATTTGGCATGCTTTGGTCAATTTCGGGTAAGGTAAGGGTTTTCCTTTTAATTTGGAGTTTATTCTGTAGTTATGGAGTGTATTACACATCTTATATTTGGCTGTTGTTCTGGGCTTGCAGGTGCTTTTATTGTGTATTATAGGGCTGTAACACATTCCAAAAGGTGTGTGGGAGCTTCTGGTTTCAGCCACATGACCCTCCGTTCCGTAAGGTTAAAGGTTTTATGAAATAACGACTAAAAACCCTATTTTGGTATCGTAGTTTTAAGCGAGTTGTTGGAAGATTGTATTGCATAATGTTTCCATATTTTAATTGTATATGACCTGCTGATTGTTATTTTTGGTTGGATTCTAAGGTTTGGGGGTTAAATTGGAAGTTTGTATAGGACAAGTTATAGAGGAGATGCTGCCCGATTTCCATTAACTCCTTAACTAACTAAAAGACTAGTCGAGACTAGTTGAGAAAGGCGAATAAGGAATTGATTCCTATGGGTGCTTGGTTATGGATTTAGGAGCTAGAAAGTCGAAAGTCACTAACCCCAGTATTACCTTCGTGTTAAATAGGTTAAAGAAGTAACAAAGAGAGCTTGGATGTGAGTAATCCATAACAGGTATGTAGAGTTATTCTTCTTTTCTTTTGGAATGTCTTAGGTATAAGTTATGAATGGTTTGTATATGAAATGTGAGGATAATTCCACTCATGAAACTCCAAGTGTAATGCATAGACTTTATTCACCTTGTGATGTTAAGACTCCTATAATAGTTGAGTTATTGCCTTTTAAGGCTCCTATATCATGAATAGTAGGATATGTAAAGCCTGTTTCTTCTTCTTGTCGGATTGTCTTAAGTATAAATGCATTAGCATATGATATGAGGTGGAGGTAGTTCCCGTTATAAGATCCGGGTATAACTTGTGACTTTTATTCATTACTTGATATTAGAATTCTTAAAGTAGTTGAACTACTACCCTCGAGTCTCCTATCTGATGAATAATAATTGAATGCATCAGCTCCTATTCCTAAGGTCTCTGTGATGACAAACGTCTCTACTTCTATAAGTTGATTAACCTTGTCTCGACACACATCTACGATTCCTGAGACTCCAGCTAATATGATCCCCAACGATGTTTAGAAGGTACTTAAGACGGTTACTACTCTGGTCTTCAAGACTTGATTGCTTCATCAAGTCTCTGATGATGATGTAAATTGCATATGGGTTCTCACTACTCTACTCATGCATGCTGTAACCCATCTTCCTCTGAGTCCCATAGAGGGGCCGGGAATGCGGTCTTGCCTAGCTTTACTCTTCTCTCATCGAGTCTCGAGCCGGTTATATATATATATAGAGAGAGAAGTATACAATAATGAAATATCATATACGACGAAGTGAAGCATACGATGATGCCCTATGTGATGATGCTCGTCACCACATCTCGGACCGGGTATGTATATGATGATATGATGGAAAATGTGGATTGGGCCGTACATTCCTTGGTATTGTTTTAAAATGTAGATCGGGTCGTACGTTCCTCGGCATTTTTTTAAAATATGGATTGGGCCATACGTTCCTCAACATTATTTTAAATTATGGATCAGGCTGAATGTTCATCGGTATATTTTACTATATGATAATGGCATCGAGTCCCATAGTGGGTCGGGTGCGGTACGACATGTACACCACTCTTTCACTGAGACTCTCACTAAAGGGACGGATATAATAGATAGGCATACATATAAAAACATAGTGATGTACTTGTAATGTATGAAATGATGTCGTATATGATGATATGATGATGTATACGATAATATGGCAACACTGAGTCCCACAGTGGGCCGGGAGTGACATGTGAGGATGATATACATGCCCTCTTTTCATAAGATGCAGGTATAGTAAATTGTTAACTGTTATACTTGTTTCCTGCACCCCTATTTCAGTTGTTATCTTAATTTATGCTTTATATACTCAGTACATATATCGTACTGACCCCCGTTCTATGGGGGGATGCATTTCATGCCTGCAGGTACAGATGTTTATTTTGGAGATCCGCCAGCTTCAGGTCTCCACTCAGCGATGTTGGAAGCGCTTCACATTCCTAACTTTTGATACTGGTCATTTGACATATATGTTTGTTTATTTAGGGGTACGGGGGGCCCTGTCCTATCATATGATACAATTAATACTCTTAGAGTCTGTAGACACGTGTATGTGGGTGGTTGATGAGTTTTGTTCAGCTATGCCTGTATGTCGTGTTATAAATGTTTTTGTATTATGGCAGCCTTATCGGCTTGCGTGCCCTTTCATATTATGATACAGGTGAAAGAGGCTACAGGTAGATGAAAAAAAGTTTTTGACCCATTGGGGTTTTGTGTATAGTATCACATCACACACGGTTCAACTTTAGTATAGCTGGTAGATACGCATAAGGGGATCAAGGTCGGACCCCAGTCGTAGCCTACAGGGTTGGGTCGCATAGTCTAAAGGTACCAAGAAAATAAAATCTCGATATGTATTCCCCGAAGCATGAGTACTTATCAAATCAAGTGAATAATTCTTCTATCTAGCCACGAGAGTGCATAGGGTGATCAATGAGCCCTACATTATAACACAACATAGGCAAATAAAAGTATGCATTAGTATTTTGAAGTACTAAGTATGTGAGCAATGCAATGAATGACATAAGAGTAATGATGTAATGATCAACATTACAAAACATAATAAGTAAACCATTTATATGTGATAGTGAATCAAGAGTAAGGCTAATGTCATTTAAAACCACAATGTAATCTTATAAAGAGAACTTGTACAATGCATAGATAGTCATAAAGTCATAATGAGAAATTTTCATAAGTAGTAGTAAAGATCTTAAATCATATTGAGATTCATAAAACCATGGGTGAGAGAACATACTTTACTTTGTAAAGACATATTAGCCATAGTAAGAAATACCTCAAACATTAAAAGAGGGACCTTGTACCTTTGTGAGAGCGACCGTTAACCGACATAAACCATGTGAGCTATAGCATGAAGTCCCAATGTTCACCCATACATCAGAGAAAAGGGGGAGAATACTTTCTAAGGTAAACTCCTATATGCTGAAGTGGATCCACTAAACTACATGAAGGATCGAGCCTCAACTAAGGGTAACCCGCAAAGGAATCAAGTCTCTTCTACAGGTGATCCTTTATCCTACGATGGCACTTAATTATTGGACAATAGAATCTTTCTATGGGTCTATTGCCTTTAATATGGGAGAGAATGTCTGTCCCAAGGTCCACTTGGTGCTAGGTAAACTCTCAGAGGAATAGATAAACCATAAGACATAAAGTCAACATCATGTGGGAGGGGCCATATCTACTACCTGTCCACCATTCAAAAAAATATAATTATAGAATAGCTCCTTAATCTTATCTCATGTAATGTGAGCATAGACCTTTCATCATCACATATTTTTATTCATAAATATCTTTAGGTCTTCAACTCACCCTATCTTTAACTTGCTTAAAACATCTTTGAATCATCATTCATAACGTTTAATGAGTCATTCATAAACCTTGAAAATTATTCATAAAGCTTTCATTGAAATCACTAGAAATCCATGATCATAACTTATACTTGAAAATATAGAGAAAACTTGAATACATGATCAATTGACTTGGAAATAATGAAATTTGGTTGAAAACATGAATGATCATATACTTTATATAATCTCATACATAATTCATGAAGATAACATCAATAGGAGTATAATTGAAAAAACACGTAATTCATACCATGAATCTTAGAGAAAGTAATCGGAAATTTATAGGAAATACTTCAATTCCATGCAATAATCATTAATTCAAATTGAAATAGAATTGTAATCATAGTTTAAATCATAATAGAAAGACCCATCAAAACATTCATAAGTTCATACTTGAAAATTAGCTAAATGCAATGGTCTAGGTAATACTTTATGGAAGTCATGGAATAATTGATAATTCTTGCATATTTGAGTAGAGAATCATATAATAAAACTTAATTCATGAAATTGGAAGAAAGATCATGGAACCTATAAATTCTCATACTTTAATTTAATAGAAAACTCGAAAAATTGATTGGGCTTCATGAATGAAAGAATCCACGAATCAATACCCACATACCTTGGGTGGATTCCTTGATTGGAGCTTGAAAATTTATGGAATAATTGGAAACCCTTGTTGATCCTTCAATGGAGTCTTGTAGGATAAGAAGAGAACCTTGAGATGATATTATGAGGGCAAAACTAGTTAGAGGAATGATATATTCCTTCTAAACACCCAAAAATGACTTAGGATATAGTTAAAAGGGTTGGTAAAAGAACAAAATAGCCTTATGAGTCGTGCAACATTTTTTCTGAGAAAATAACTTCTAGGATTGTAGAAAACTCTACGAGTCGTAGAGTCGTAATCATTATATAATCTAACATCCTCTAGTAAAATGATCATAACTTTTTACTCTGAACTTCAAATTAGGTAAACTTGGTGTTGTTAGTAAAAAGACTCATATACCTTTAATTTGGTAGGTCATGGTACACCTAATTCCTTATATTCTACAAGATACGATTGTTCAAAGTTAACCTAAGTAAAGTCATTTACCGAAACTCAATCGGTAAGGAAGCTCTTAACTCGTTTTTGTGCTAGTGGATTCTTGTGACCTTAATACATCTCCAAATCTATTCCCACATTTAAGAATTGACCTTAAAACCTATGCACAATTAATAATCATACTTTATGACCCTATGTATGGCTTCTATGACTCATCATTTAGTATACGGGTCAATAACATGAGTCGTCAAGCTAGTGCACCAAAATAATAGGCTAGTGGAATGAAACTTGGTCCCTACAAATCGTGTCTATGAGTCATACAAATTACTCGTCAAACCTGCCGACACTTAGCCAAAGTTTAGAATTCAGGACCCCCTTCTACGAATCCATTCTATGACTCATAACTTATCCTATGACTCATACTATTGAGTCCTTTCAAAAGTACCGAGGCTTGTCAATTTCACTAAATCAGAGATCATCTCTACGACTCACTCTACGAGTCATCACCATTTCTTTGAATCGTAAACTTGACTCATAAACTTAGTTCCAAATTTAATCGATTTTCCAACCTCAATAACATTTCTACGAGCTGCTCCTACGACCCGTAGAAGTCCCTATGACTCGTACGATAAGTCATAAACTATGGAACAGTCCCTTTCTTAGAATTTTCTTTAGTTTTGAGTTTTCACCTTTCAGGGCCTTAAAATATCTCCCCCTTGGGAAAATTCATCCTCTAATGAGATTCGACTAGCATACAACGGACATGAAAAGAGGACTAGAAACCTAACATAAATACAATAGCATCAAAATGTAATAAACATGAGATTTTCAATTTGAACTTAAAACATAGCTTAAAATCAACTCCATGAACATGCATGCATATGAAAAGACATGATAATAACTAGAACTTAAAAATTCAAAAGAGTAGACATGAGAAGCTAACACTTCAACTAGCACATAAACTCAAGCTCTCGGGTTATCGAGTGAATCATGACACAATGACTACAAAACAAATCCATACCAACCATTATCATGACTAAATGGAACTAGTAACATACAAGATGAAGCAGTCTGAGCCAGCTTCCTTCCTCTTCTACTAGCCACCGGACAATCCCTCATAAGCCAAGTTTTCTTCAACACTCACATTACCCAAAGGTACATGGAATTAGGACTACAAATAGATTTTCTCAATAATGATACATGGAATACCATATGAACGGAGGCTAACTTCAATGGTAATTAAAGTTTAAAGGCCAACTTACCAATTCACCTTAAGATCCTATACCACTCCTCACCACCACATTAAATCAACCATGAGACCTAATCAAGAAGCACTTAATGCACCATACATTCACCCACATACCATTAACACCATATTCAATCCTAGTTCCATAACCATTCTAATACACTCACTTTAAACCCATAAAAAGAGGTCATTAATATCCTATTACAACGCATATCCCAAGGTCCACTCGATGTAAGGTAAGATCTCAACAGAATAGACAAACCATAAGACATAAAGTCAACATCATGTGGGAGGGGCTATATCTACTACCCGTCTACCATTCATAAAAACATAATCATAGAACAGATCCTTAATCTTTTCTCATTAAATATGAGAGTAGACCTTTTATCATCACATATCTTTGTTCATAAACATCTTTAGGGCATTAACTCACCCTATCTTTAACTTTCTTAAAACATCTTTGAATCATTGGTCATAACTTTTTATGAGTCATTCATAAACCTTGAAAATCATTCATAAAGCTTTCATTGAAATCACTTGAAATCCATGATCATAACTTATACTTGTAAATATGGTAAAAACTTGAATACATGATCAATTAACTTCGAAATCGTGAAATTTGATTGAAAACATATGTGATCATATACTTTATATCAACCTATACATAATTCATGAAGATAACATCAATAGAAATATAATTGGAAATACCCATAATTCATACCATGAATCCTAGAGTAAATAATTAGGAAATTTATAGAAAATACTTCATTTTCATGCAATAATCATTAATTCATATCAAAATAAGATTATAATCATAGTTTAAATCATAATTGAAAGACCCATCAAAACATTCATAAATTCGTACTTGAAAACTTGCTAAATTCATGGGTCTAGGTAATACTTTATGGAAGTCATGGAATAATTAATAATTTATGCATATTGAAGTAGAGAATCATGTAATAAAACTTAATTCATGAAATTGGAAGAAAGATCATGGAACTCATAAAATCTCATACTTTAATTTAATAGAAAACTTGAGAAATTGATTGGGCTTCATCGGTTATAGAATTCGTGAATCAATACCCAAATACCTTGCGTGGATTGGTTGATTGAAGCTTAAAAATTGATGGAAGAATTAAAAACTCTTGTTGATCCTTCAATGGAGTCTTGTAGGAGAATAAGAGAGCCTTGATAGATTTTTATGAGGGCAAAACTAGTTAGAGGAATGATATATTCCTTCAAAACATCCAAAAATGACTTAGGATAGGTTTAAAAGGCTTGAGAAACAACAAAATAGCCTTATAAGTCGTGCAACATTTTTCTAAGAAAATGACTTCTACGGGTCGTAGAATCGAGTCTTAATCTTTATATGATCTAGAATCATCTAGTAAAATGGTCATAACAGTTTACTTTGAACTCCAAATAAGGCAAACTTGGTGGATTTGGAAATAAGATTCAAACTCCTTTAATTTGGTAGGTCATGGGACACCTAATTCTTTATATTCTAGGAGATATGGTCGTTTGAAGTTAACCCAAACAAAATCTTTTACCGACACTCAATCGGTAAGGAAGCTTTCAACTTATCTTTGTGCTAGAGGATTTTTGTGACCTTAAAGCATCTCCAAATCTATTCCCACTATTAAGAATTGACCTTAACACCTATGCACAATTAATAATCACACTTTATGACCCTACAGATGGCTTCTATGACTCGTCATTTAGTCTATAGGTCATTAATATGAGTGGTCAAAGTAGTGCACCAAAATGATAGGCTACTAGAATGAAACTTAGTCCCTACAAATCATGTCTATGAGTCGTCAACACTTACATGAGTCGTACAAATGACTCGTCAAACCTACCCACACTTAGTCAAAGTTCAGAATTTAGGACCCCTTTGTATGAGTCAATTCTACAACTCATAACTCATCCTATGACTCATCTGTTGAGTCATTTCAAATGTACTGAGGCTTGTAAATTTCACAAAATCAGATATCATCTCTATGACTCACTCTACGAGTCATCACCATTCCTATGAGTCATCAACTTGATTCGTAAACTCAGCTCCAAACTTAGTCGATTTTCCAACCTCATATCATTTTTAAGAGTTGCTCCTACGACCCGTATGAGTCCTTACGACTTGTAGGTCAAGTTGTAAACTATGGGACAGTCCATTTCTTGGAATTTTCTTTCTTTTGAACTTTTCAATTTTCGGGGCCTTACCATATCTCCCCTTAGGAACATTCTTCCTCAAATGAGATTTGACTAGCATATAACGGACACGAAAAGATGACTAGAAAGCCAACATGAATGCAATAACACATAAAAATGTAATAAACTTGAGATTTTCGATTTCTAATTAAAACATAGCTTAAAATCAACTTCATAAACATGCGTGAATATGAAAAGACATGAGAATAACTAGAACTTGAGAATTCGGAAGAATAGACATGAGAAGCTAACACTTCAACTAGTATGTAAATTCAAGATCTCGCGTTATCAAATCAATCATGACACAATGAATACAAACCAATCCATACCAACCATTATCATGACCTAATGGAACTAGTAACATACTGAATGAAGCAACCTGAGCCATCTCCCTTCCTCTTCTAGTAGACATCAGAAAATCCCTCATAAATCAAGTTTTCTTCAACATTCACATTACCCAAAGGTACATGGCATTAGGTCCACCAACACAATTCCTCAATATTGATACATGGAATACCAGATGGACCGAGGCTAACTCCAATGGTAATTAAATCTCATAGGTCACCTTACCAATACGCCTTAAGATCCTTTACCACTTCTTACCACCACATTCAACCAACCAAGAGACATAATCAAGAAGCACTGAATGCACCATAAATTCACCCACATGCCATCAACACCACATTCAAACCTAGTTATATAACCATTCTAATATAGTCACTTAAAACCCTTAACAAGAAGTCATCAATAGCCTACTCAATCACTCACATACCGATAACCAAACATCCAAGACTACCATTCTAACCACTTTATGGCTCCCTTGAAGTCAACATCTCTTAAGAATTTTGAAGTCTACCTTAGTATCTCTACATCCACATTTATATTAACTCCTACTAAAGGCATACCAATATACTCTTACATATCTATTGCACACAACACGATCTACCTATCTCTTCCTCCATGTATATAACCATAAATGGGGTAAGCACACCATAATTTATCATAATACGGAACACCCACTCTCTCCTTAATCTACCCTAACTCATCCATCACGAGCTATAGGCTCCACTCAATATAGTTTTTCTTAGACCATCAACATTTGGAACATATAACTGACTTTGGTAATGAATTACTCCATCTCCCCCTTATGAAAGAACCTCAATCTTCTTATCAACCACCAATCTCTTTAATTTAATTATGGTTCCACCCATGTCTTGCCTTGCTTTTACATCAGCTACTAATGATAATTCCAAATAATTTTTAACAAGAATACCACCCTCATTATTATTAATCCCTCTTTGGATTGGATCTTGTATTGAAGGTATCTTCTGAAAATTGCAAACAATAATCATTAAGAAAAAAACCTTAGGTCACAACTCTATCATATGACATAGATCATGAAAGAAGTAAAACATTTCCCCAAATGCCTCATATCCTTCTATTCATAGATATGGCGTGCTTCACACTGATGAACAAGACTCTATTCGATGCGGCATGTTAGACACCCTACAAAACTTGAATCTTGTGCCCTAATACAAAGTTTGTCATAACCCAGACTAGGGCCTAGCCGTGACACGCCGATTGGGAACTCGAAGGATCCCAACCAAGACTCTTAGTATACATCACATTCATAGGTAAGATAAAGCATAATAAAAACAAGCAGAAGAATAATCTCAAACATAAAAGTCTAGAGATGAAATGAAATATCAATTCATATGTCCAAATGGACTACATAAACTCTATGTCTAAACATACCTCTATCATACTTACATAGGTGGGGGCATATAACAACCCACTAACACACCCAAAAAAGAAAAAGAAACATTCTTAAAATAACAACATAATCTAGAGGTAGCAAGAAAACAAAATCTCAATAGGTAGTCTCCAACGCATGCGGACTTACCAAATCAAGTGAATAATTCTTCTATCTAGCCACGAGAGTGTGTAGGGTAATTGTCACGACCCAAGCCTAGGGCCTAGACGTGACATGGCGAATGAGGAACCCGAAAGTACCTCAAACAAGCCTCTTAGCATTTTTTTAGCCTTTCATAGATAATGATGATAAATAAAACAAGCAAAAATCATAATAATAAATCTTCAACTTACATATGTCCAACAATACCTCTAACTATTAGATTTAACGGGGCTAAGACAAGTCCCTAGCTCACCCTTAATCATGATAGAAGAAATACCATAGTGAAATATCTCAACATATCATAAGCTAGAAATATAAAGGAGTATTGTTCCCGGAACATGGGAACTCACCAAAAGTAGTCTTCAAACGAAGTCTCAACTAGCCACATAGAGGAGAACGAGGAGGAGCACCGATCCCTACATGGTGATATCATGTAGGCAAAAGAGTATGCGTTAGTACTTTGAATGTACTAAGTATGTAAGGATGCATGAACATTGAGGAAACATTATAACATTTATGTAATATGGAATATAATGTAATACATGCATAATAAATGATATGGATATCTTTTAAAACATTCATTTTGTGGGAAATTAACCATAACCGTCATTTAATACCATGCGAGCTATTACATGGAATCCAACATAAACCCTACGTTGGCTGGGGAGACTACTTGCCGGGTAGAACTCCGTCAACTTCATTCATTTCTTTAACTTTAACTTTAAGGGCTTTCATGGATCCATTAGCCTAAGCCTACAAGGGCTCCTATGTTGGCACATAGTTAATGAGACAAGGGGTTGCTACTAGGATTCCCTTACCGAATCCCACCTCAATGCCTCATTCGATGCTAAGTAAATCCCACAGAATAGTTTAATACTTCAAAATATTCATAGCATATAACTTGAGAATTCAAACATCATATTCGGTAGAATAGCTCATTAAAACATTTGATAATTCAAATATGCAAGAATTGTCCTTATTGCATAAAGAATCAATCATTCATATCATTTCATCATTCTTTCATTTCATAAGACTCCCTTTTTTATCATAGATATTGCTTTCATAAATATTTATTTGGAGTCAAAACTTTCAAGTCAAACTTTATTAAAAATATAGTAAAACTAGGTGGGTTCAAATTACTTCAACTTGCAAATATGTATGTAAATAAATATACATAAATACTTTTAAATCCATTAATTAAAAATCATGCTTTAAACAACCCACCATGAATTTCAAGAACCTTTAAATAGATAAATAGAGGAATTACTTGCAAACCATCAATTCATACATATGAAATTATGTTGCATCAAAATAGAACAATAATCATTAGTTTAACCATGATTCATATTATTAAGTAAAAATAAGAATTACCATAAGAAAATATTACTTGAAATCAAAAGACTTAATTGAAAGAGTTTTTGGACTACATGGGTGAAAGAACCCATGGATAAACACCTACATAACTTAGAGTAGAGCTTAAAAAATATAATTTATTATATAATCAAAATAATTTAGACATGAAAGTGGAAGGAATACTCTTATTGAAGCCTTACATACCTGGAATCCGAAGCTTTAGTCGGAACCAAAAGACTTAATGAATACTCTTGAGTCCTAGCTTTTCTCCTCGCCGGAACGTTTTGTGTACTACTCGGAGTATATGAATCACCGGAATAGTATTTCTTCACTACTAAGAACTAAAACTATATTTGAGAATGAGTAAAGAAGTATATAGAGAGAAGACTTACTTGAGAAAGCTTGATGAATAAAATGAGGAAATAAGGTGGGTATTTATAGGTGGGAAAGAGGGACCTAACAATAAATAAAATAATTATAAAGAAAAATCTAAAAATTTAATGGAATATATTGATGTCATGGATGATGTTAATTGGAGGACAATTTATGTCATGAGTGACGTCAAATGTATCTAGATCTTTCCATGGTAGGTGAAATGAGTTATTTTTGACAGAATACTCCTTTTTGGAGCTGCTTTTGAATATGATAAATACCTTATTAGGATTTGGTGTCTTCATAAGAATTGTAGATATAGAAGTCTAGTTTTATGTAGTTTAAGAATCAACCAATTTGGAGCATCCTACAGTGAGATATGATTTTTCTTCTATAAACACTCCTTTCCGTCAGAGCATTCTATCTTACAACAATTAATTTATTTGACCTACTTAACCTTCGAAACTTAAAATATGGTCTTCACAAAAGTTGTAGGTAATGATCTTGTGGTTACTCAGAAATTTGAATCACCTAATTTGGATAACCCTATTAAAGGTTATGCCCAAAATATAGAGGTTGTATCAATTTTAGGCGAGAATTGAAACATCACAGACAACGTTTTTAGGGGATGTTACATTATCTCTCCCTTGGGAAAATTCATCCTCGAATGAGGAAAGACTTAGATTGAGTAGAGTAGAGTGTAAACCAAAAACCCATCATTAATGTAATAGTGTAATTTAAAAGATCATTTAAAACATATTTTATAATTTTTCAAGCATATGACAAGAAAAGTTGAGATACAAGGATAAGTAATTGAGCAAGGACAACTTAATACCTTAGGTTTGGGTAGAGGGGAAAAGATGAGGGTATCTCTTAATCATATCCGCTTTCGCTTCCCATGTTGCACTTTCTATTTGTTGATTCCTCCAAAGGACTTTAACAGATGCAACTTCTTTGTTCCTCAATCTCTTAACCTGCCGGTCCAAAATTTCCACAGGAACTTCTTCATAGGTCAAGTTTTCTTCAATATTCACTACTCCCATAGGTACAATGGAACTAGGATCACCCACATTTTTTTCAACATAGACACGTGAAACACCGGATGAACCATGGCCATTTCCAATGGTAATTCCAACTCATATGCAACCTTACCAACACGTCTCACGATTCTATAAGGCCCTACATACCTAGGGCTCAATTTTCCTTTCTTACCAAATCGAACCACACCTTTCATGGGTGAAACCTTCAGATACACCCAATCATCCACATTAAACTCAAGATCCCGTCTTCTAGTGTCAAAATAGGATTTTTGACGACTTTGAGCCGTTTTCAACCTTTCTCTAATGATCTTCACCTTCTCTAGAGCATCAAGTACCAAATCGGGGCCCAACAAGGTCATCTCGCCTACTTCGAACCAACCAACCGGTGATCTACATCGTTTCCCATACAAAGCCTTAAATGGCACCATCTCAATACTTGAGTGGTAACTATTATTATAGGCAAACTCGATGAGCGGTAGATAATCATCCCAATTTCCTTTAAACTCCAACACACAAGCCCTTAACATATCCTCTAGTGTTTGAATCGTCCTTTCGGCTTGCCCATCTGTTTGAGGATGGAATGATGTGCTCAACTTTACCTTAGTACCGATGCCTTTTTGAAATGATCTCCAGAAGTGAGAAGTGAATTGGGTACCACGATCCGAAATAATAGATAACGGCACACCATGCAATCTCACCAACTCCCGAATATACAACTTGGCATAGTCTTCGGCACTATAGGAAGTTTTAACAGGTAGGAAGTGAGCTGACTTAGTCATTCTATCAACAATTACCCAAATCGAGTCATGACGCTTCCGGGTATGAGGCAAACCCACTACAAAATCCATAGTCACATCTTCCCACTTCTAAGTTGGGATTTCAATGTCTTGGGCTAGGCCACCTGGCCTTTGATGTTCGGCCTTCACTTGTTGGCAATTTGTACATTCAGACACAAACCTTGCTATGTCCTTCTTCATGCCACCCCACCAATACAACTCTTTTAAGTCTCGGTACATTTTCATTGAACCGAGATGAATGGAGTATGTAGAATTATGAGCCTCCATCATGATCAAACTCCTTAGGCCATCAACATTTGGAACACATATCCGACCTTGATAGTATAGTACCCCATCTCCCTCTTGGGAAAAGACCTCTATGTTCTTTTCCTTTACCAACTTCTTTAACTTGATAAACTTTGGGTCAAGATCTTGCTTGGATTTAACATCCACCACCAAAGAGGATTCAGACCTATTTTGAACAACTATACCCCCATCATTAGTACCATACAAATTCACCCCTAATCTAGCCAATCGGTGAACATCTTTCACCAACTCCCTCTTCCTTTCATCCACATGGGCCACACTCCCCATAGACACTCTACTAAGTGCATCAGCAACCATATTAGCTTTACCCGGATGATAGTGCACACTCATGTCATAGTCCTTAAGGAGTTCTAGCCACCTCCTTTTCCTTAGATTAAGGTCCTTTTGGGTGAACACATATTGAAGACTCTTATGATCAATATACATATCCGCATTCACCCCATAGAGGTAATGCCTCCAAATCTTCAGAGCAAAAACAACGGCCGCCAATTCAAGGTCATGGGTAGGGTAGTCACGCTCATGCACCTTTAATTGCCTAGAAGCATAGGCTATGACCTTGCCATTTTGCATTAAGACACAACCTAAACCAATCTTTGAATCATCACAATAAACTACAAACCCTTTTAATCATTCTGGGAGAGTCAAAATAGGAGCAGAGGTAAGTCGATCTTTTAAGGTCTGGAAACTCTTCTCAAACTCATCTGTCCATATGAATTTGGATTTCTTTTGGGTCAATTTTGTCATAGGAGATGAGATGGAAGAAAAGCCTTTGACGAACCTTCTATAGTACCCGGCTAGACCTAAGAAGCTCCTAATGTCTGAAGGAGATAATGGTCTAGGCCAATTTTTGACTGCCTCTATTTTCTTAGGATCAACCTTGATCCCATCACCGGACACTATGTGACCAAGAAATGCTACCTTCTTTAACCAAAATTCACACTTACTAAATTTTGCAAATAATTGCCTATCTCTCAACGTTTGAAGCACAACTCTCAAGTGATTTTTATGTTCTTCCTCACCCCGAGAGTAAATTAAAATATCATCAATGAAGACCACCACAAAGGTATCAAGGTAAGGTTTGAACACCCTATTCATCAACTCCATGAACACCGCCAGTGCATTCGTCAATCCAAAACTCATCACCACAAACTCAAAGTGACCATACCTTATTCGGAAGGCCATTTTGGGAATGTCACACTCCCTCACCCGTAGTTGGTGATAGCTGGACCGAAGGTCGATCTTGGAGAAGTGACTTGCCCCTTGTAATTGATCAAATAAGTCATATATTCTAGGGAGTGGATACTTGTTCTTAATGGTCATCTTATTTAATTGCCGGAAGTCTATGCATATTCGAAGTTTCTCACAAATAAGACGGGAGCACCTCATAGAGAAATACTTGGTCTTATGAACCCCTTTTCTAACAAGTCCTTTAATTGTTCGTTCAACTCTTTCAATTCTGCTGGGGCCATACGGTAAGGAGGAATAGATATAGGTTGGGTATTGGGGAGGAGATGGATACCAAAATCAACTTTCCTTTCGAGAGGGACACCGGAAAGGTCATTGGGAAAGACATCGAGGAATTTATTGACTATAGGAACCGACTCAAGAAGAGGACTTTTGGAGTTGACATCCCTAACCCTCACAATATGGTAAATACATCCCTTAGAAATCATTTTGCAGGCCTTAAGATAAGAAATAAACTGACCCTTTACCACCAAATCACGACCCTGCCATTCAATAACAGGCTCATTTGGAAATTAGAACTTGACTCGACGATTCCTATAATCTATGGAAGCATAAGATACATGAAACCAATCCATCTCAAGAATGACATCAAAATCTATCATGTCAAGCTCAATGAGATCACAAGGAATAACTTTATGCAAGATAGACACAAGGCAACCCCTATAGACCTTTCTAGCAATAACTGACTCACCAACGGGGGTAGACACCAAATAGGGCTCTAATAACATTTCAAGTAAAACATCAAATCTATTAGCAAGGAATAGAGTAACAAAGATAAATTTGCACTTGGATCTAGTAGTGCATACACATCAAAACAAAAGACCTTTAACATATCGGTAATGACATTGGGTGCATCCTCAACCTCTTGTCTCCCATGCAAGGCGTAAAAGCGGTTGGTGCGTTAGACACCTTCTTGGACTTGTTGACCATGAGCAATTTGGCCTTGAGGCCTACCACCACCATCTCTACAATCCTTAGCATGGTGGCCCATATTGCCACACTTAAAGCATGTATTGGAGCCGGCTAAGCATTCCCCTTTGTGAGTCCTTCCATACTTCTTGCAAGCGGGAAAAGTTTGAGTAACAACATTCTCTCTTGGTACCATTAGTTTACCACCCTTATCCTTGTTGAACCTTGGAGGATGAGTATTGGTGGAACCTTATCCCATAAATCGTTGCCCACCTTGGCCTTTGCCATTGTTTCCATAATCGAACATTTGAGGGTTAAACTCTCCACCATCCACTCTAGCCTTTTTGAACCCCCTTGATATCTCTCTAAGCTTCTCTTTTTCAATTTGTTTTGTGTAAGTCATTAACCGAGAGATGTCCATCTCCTTGACCAACATGACCATTTTGCACTCCTTGGACACCAAGCTTGAGACACCGGAAATAAACTTGCTCATCCTAGCTCTTAGGTCAGAGACCATGAAGGGAGCATACTTTGACAACTTAGTGAATTTGAGAGCATACTCCCTCACGCCCATACTTCCTTGACGGAGGTTGATGAACTCTTGGATTTTGGCCTCCCTTAACTCCAATGGGAAGAAGCGGTCTAGGAAGGCGCCTTTGAACTCTTCCCATCCTATCAACCCTATTTCTTCATCCCTCTCAACAACCCATTATTCGTACCATACTCGAGCCACACCTTTAAGTTGATAGGCCACTAGCTCGGCCTTATCATTTGGTGGCACACCCATGATAGCCACAATCCGATACACCTTATTAATGAACTCTATAGGGTCCTCATCTAGTTTAGAACCATCGAACTCGGGAAGATTCATCCTTTGGAAATCCCAAATCCTAGAGACTGGATTTTGCATTTGGGGAGGAGGAACACCTAGATTCCCTTGGTTGGCTATGACTTGAGCTAACAAAGTAATAACACTACGAACTCGACATGGGTTACCCCATCCTCATGATATTGGACATTGGGAATTGGAGGAGTTTGGTCCTCATCATCAACCCTTGCTCTTCGAGGTGGTCTTCCACGAGTTATTATCTAGAGAACACAAAATGGGTCATTAGTTAAAGGAAAGCTTAGGACACTTTAAGGCACGACATGAATTTGAAAGAAGTGAAAATTTTCCTAAACGCCTCATAGTCTCTTATTCATAATTATGGCGCACTTCACAACCATGAACAAGAACCTATTCGACGCGGTATGTTGGACTTCCAAGGATCATTCAAAACCTCGGGCTCTGATACCAAGTTTGTCATGACCCAAGCCTAGGGCCTAGACGTGACATGGCGAATGAGGAACCCGAAAGTACCTCAAACAAGCCTCTTAGCATTTTTTTAGCCTTTCATAGGTAATGATGATAAATAAAACAAGCGAAAATCATAATAATAAATCTTCAACTTACATATGTCCAACAATACCTCTAACTATTAGATTTAATGGAGCTAAGACAAGTCCCTAGCTCACCCTCAATTATAATAGAAGAAATGCCATAGTAAAATATCTTAACATATCATAAGCTTGAAAGATAAAGGAGTATTGTTTCCGGAACATGGGAACTCACCAAAAGTAGTCTTCAATGGAATATCAACTAGCCACATGGAGGAGAACGAGGAGGAGCACTGATCCCTACATGGTGATATCATGTAGGAAAAAGAGTATGCGTTAGTACTTTGAATGTACTAAGTATGTAAGGATGCATGAACATTGAGAAAAACATTAAAACATTTATGTAATATGGAACATAATTTAATGTATGCATAATAAATCATATATATATCCTTTAAAACATTCATTTTATGGGAAATTAACCATAACCGTCATTTAAGACCATGCGAACTATTACATGGAATCCAACATAACCCCCTATGTTGGCTGGGGAGACTACTTGCCGGGTAGAACTCCATCAACTTCATTCATTTCTTTAACTTTAACTTTAAGGGCTTTCATGGATCCATTAGCCTAAGCCTACAAGGGCTCCTATGTTGGCACATAGTTAATGAGACAAGGGGTTGCTACTAGGATTCCCTTGCCGAATCCCACCTCAATGCCTCATTCGATGCTAAGTAAATCCCACAGAATAGTTTAATACTTCAAAATATTCAAAGCATATAACTTGAGAATTCAAACATCATATTCGGTAGAATAGCTCATTAAAACATTTGATAATTCAAATATGCAAGAATTGTCCTTATTGCATAAAGAATCAATCATTCATATCATTTCATCATTCTTTCATTTCATAAGACTCCCTTTTTTATCATAGATATTGCTTTCATAAATATTTATTTGGAGTCAAAACTTTCAAGTCAAACTTTATTAAAAACATAGTAAAACTAGGTGGGTTCAAATTACTTCAACTTGCAAATATGTATGTAAATAAATATACATAAATACTTTTAAATCCATTAATTAAAAATCATGCTTTAAACAACCTACCATGAATTTCAAGAACCTTTAAATAGATAAATAGAGGAATTACTTGCAAACCATCAATTCATACATATGAAATTATGTTGCATCAAAATAGAACAATAATCATTAGTTTAACCATGATTCATATTATTAAGTAAAAATAAGAATTACCATAAGAAAATATTACTTGAAATCAAAAGACTTAATTGAAAGAGTTTTTGGACTACATGGGTGAAAGAACCCATGGATAAACACCTACATAACTTAGAGTAGAGCTTAAAAAATATAATTTATTATATAATCAAAATAATTTAGACATGAGAGTGGAAGGAATACTCTTATTGAAGCCTTACATACCTGGAATCCGAAGCTTTAGTCGGAACCGAAAGACTTAATGAATACTCTTGAGTCCTAGCTTTTCTCCTCGCCGGAACGTTTTGTGTACTACTCGGAGTATATGAATCACCGGAATAGTATTTCTTCACTGCTAAGAACTAAAACTATATTTGAGAATGAGTAAAGAAGTATATAGAGAGAAGACTTGCTTGAGAAAGCTTGATGAATAAAATGAGGAAATAAGGTGGGTATTTATAGGTGGGAAAGAGGGACCTAACAATAAATAAAATAATTATAAAGAAAAATCTGAAAATTCAATGGAATATATTGATGTCATGGATGATGTTAATTGGAGGACAATTTATGTCATGAGTGATGTCAAATGTATCTAGATCTTTCCATGGTAGGTGAAATGAGTTATCTTTGACAGAATACTCCTTTTTGGAGCTGCTTTTGAATAAAATAAAATCCTTATTAGGATTTGGTGTCTTCATAAGAATTGTATATATAGAAGTCTAGTTTCATGTCGTTCAAGAATCAACCAATTTGGAGCATCCTACAGTGAGATATGAGTTTTCTTCTATAAACACTCCTTTCCATCATAGCATTCTGTCTTACAACAATTAATTTATTTGACCTACTTAACCTTCGAAACTTAAAATATGGTCTTCTTAAAAGTTGTAGGTAATGATCTTGTGGTTACTCAGAAATTTGAATCACCCAATTTGGACAAACCTATTAAAAGTTATGCCCAAAATATAGAGGCTGTATCATTTTTAGGCGAGAATTGAAACATCGTTGACAACATTTTTAGGAGATGTTACAGTAATCGTCAAGTCCGACGTTATAACAAAATATAGGAAAATAAAAAATTGTGTTAGTACTTTAAATGTACTAAGTAAGTGAGCAATGCAATGCATGATATAACAACAATGTTGTAATAATCAACGTTAGTAAACATAATAACTAAACCAGTTATACGTGATAGTGAATCAAGATTAAGGGTAATGTCATTTAAAACCACAATACAATCTAACTGGATGCACACGAGTGTACTAACACACAAAGAAAGAGAGAATAACTTAGTGGACTCCCACAAGCTTAACAGGTACAAGGAAGAACTAAAGCTACGAGTTAGGAGAATTTAATGCAATTTCCATGACTTGCACAACTTTCCATGGACTTGAACTAAACCAATGTGGATGCTTGAAGTTTTATCAAGAACTGATGGGACTTAAGGGCTTGAACCAAAATGCAGATAAAGGAACCAAGGACTTGAACAAAGATTTGGAGTAACAGCGGATAATCATGGACTTGAACCACGTGTAATTGTTACCAAAGACTAAAACTGAGGTGAAAGTATCTATGGAATTGATCCAAGCCGTAAGGAGTGGTGGACTTGAGCCACGGGTACAACTGGTGGTGGTATTGAACTATGGTTGAAGAAAACCTAAGACTTGAACCAAGGCTATCATACCAAGGCAAGGAATTGAACCATGCCTGATTGAGTGAATAAGAGACTTAAAGCACGAATAGAGACAAATAAGTTAGAGATAAGATCAACGACCAATCAAGCATCACGGGGAGTACCCCCAAACCGAGTGACATCAATAAATCGCTCTACCCCAAACCATATCAAACTAAAATTGATGAGTAGCTTCCAAACCAAGAATCAAGTAATCAGGAACAGATGAAATAAGGGAATTATGTATAAAAGGTTCTAAGAGTGGTTTATTGCCTAGCTAAGGCTCATACTATTGGACTCAAGAGTGAAGCAAAGTTGTAGAGGTTTCAAGGCCTAACGACACAAAAAGTATGCAAGTCTATGACAATCACTAGTCTAAGGTTAGACTAAAGCCAAAAATACTTCCAACAATAAAAAATAAGAAATACAAGGGCATAATATAAGTTATGAATAATCAACAAGTATAATAGACACGCTTCAACCACCCGAAATACCTGGAATATAGCCTAAGGCATGGATTCTAGGAATATAACATCATCAAATATCAAACACCCCTAAATCCACACAATTCAAAATAAAAATGCTTAGCCATGCTCAATTAGAAAGGGAAGTCGTAGCCTACCTATAAATCGATAGCACGCAAACCAAATCACGTAGCTGGAGCTTTTCCCTTTTGTATGGCCTCGAACCATTGCCACGCTATCAAATATAGGTACACAACGTCAATAGGGTTGTTTTGACACAAATTATCAAAATAAAAAAGGGACCAATTTCAAATTCAAAAATGAGAATATGGGACCCACTCCAATAGTTCCAGAATTGACTCTATAAAAAGGTCCTAAATACCCTCTCCAAAGTTGTGTTCCAAAATAGAAGACAATTCAGGGCTCGGAACAGCCCAAAACAGAACATGCAATAATTTCCCAACTTTAGCTCAATAAAACAACTATGGCAGTAGGTATTTTTTGGATTTTACCTAAAACTAAGCCTCCCCTCTAACTCCCAAACACTCTTATATGTTCTCCTAGTAGATACCCACAATACAGGCTTTGAATCACTCAAAACGGACCTAAACAATTTGAGATATTTACTTTTGAAGTTTAGAGATTATAGTTGATCACATCTAGTCTTAATTAAAAAGACTAGACAAACTTGCTAATTGCGATTACGAGGAGAAGGGCCTCGTGATTACAATGCCCATGTAGAGTGACCTCCGAGATCCTGGAGGCTTCATCGCGATATCGATGAAGAAAATCACTAGCACTAGCAGTTGCTGCAACAACCAGTTTTTGGCATTGCCTAAGTCTTCGATGGGGGTGCTCGAGATTCTTTTTGGGCCCCGTGTGCCCTAAAGGACATATGTTATCCCCCAAATTCAACGTTCCAGACTCAATAAAGCAGTTGAAATTTATATATGAAGTCATTCTGGAAAAAAGTGAGTTTCACACCTAGGTGCCAGTTTTAGCCAAATTCCATAATGGGCCTCGGGATTAGATCGGAGGCCACGAGAAGCGCACAAAGGATCGTTCTAGACCAAACTTGATATTTCAGAACAAACCACGTTGACGTAATCTTCATCAAGGTGCATTTTCTACAAATGTTGACCAAGTCAAACTTAGACCATATTTAAAAGGCTAAAATAACAAATGGTCCAAACTCGCATCGAAAGACTAGATACTCATGCCAATCATGAAACTAGCATTATTTGGCCATTCTAGAGCTGATGAAACCATCAGAATTCATTTCTAAGGTTGTTTACCTATTGTTATGAATGAAATAAACTTTTCAAGTTTTGAAAGGTCCAAAATAGGAAAATGGGTACAAAACCCAAATGAACGACTAGGAAACTGAACGATCAGTGTCAGCAAGTCATAAATGACTTAGGATCTATATAGAAATACTCTACACGACGTAATAAATGCATTAACTCAAAAATGTCCTAGAGGGTCATTAGAGCATCCACTACTAAAAGAACTTTTGTCCATAAAAATAAAAGTCAAGAACTACCTATAGGCTCAAATAAGTCGGGGAACTACTCTGCATTTCCTGCTCAGTTTCCCAGATAGCCTTCTCAACTAGATGATGTCTCTAACGGACCTAAACCACAAGAATGGCACTAGATCACAACTGCCTCACATCTTTATCTAAGATGGCAACTGGCTCCTTAATATAGGTTTGATGCTCATCCAACTCGACCACAACATATTGGAGCACCTCAGACTCATCTAGAATATACCGGTGCAATATAGAAAAATGGAAAACTGGATAGATAACTGATAATACCAGAGGCAAAGCTAACGCATAAGATACCTCACCAACTATCCTCAAAATCTAAAAATGGCCAATATGTTTGGGGATAAGCTTGCCCAGCCTCCCAAACTTCATCACGTCCTTCATGGACAATACTCAAAAGAATACCCTATCACCCATGGCAGATCTCAACGGTCGATGCCTACGATCCTCATAACTCTGGTGTCTACTCTAAGTTATTCAGAGCCTATCCTAAATCACCTTCATATGATCTAACGCCTCCTGCAACCCTTCTGTACCACACGACATGCGCTCTATAGACTTAAACCAAACAATCAAAGGGTGACAATGCTTACCATAAATGGCATCAAATGGGGCTATCTAAATACGTGAATGACAGATGTTATTATACGCAAGCTCTGCTAAAGTAAAAATCGTATCCCCTAATCTTTTTAGTCCATATCATAGGACCACGACATATCCTTGAAAACCTTATATATGCACTCTGATGACTATCAATTTGTGGGTGAAAAGTTGTGCTAGGGTCAAAATGAGTGAAAACTCTTTCTAAAAATTCCTCCAAAAGCTGGATGTGAATTGTGAGCCCTGGTCTGAAATAATAGAAATAGGTACACCATGAATATAAACCACCTCCCAAATGTAGATACGGGCCAACCTCTCAGCATTGTAGGAAGTATGAACAAGAAGGAAGTATGTTGACTTGATCAATCGATCAATGATGACCAAAATACTATAAATACCTCTAGAAGTGAGAGGCAACCCCACAATGAAGTTCATGGTGATACTCTCCCATTTCCACTCAAGAAAGGGTAACCTCTGAAACTCGCCACCAGGCCTCAAATGTTTGGCATTGGCCTACTGACAACTTAAAGAACAAAACACATAGTCTGCAATGTCTCTCATTACGCCACTATAAGAAATATCTAAATGCTAAAAAGATCAGAAAATAGAGGCAATGACCTAAAGGATCATTAAAATGAGGGCAACGATAAGAGGGCTCCGCATGAGGATAGTCACAAGGGTCGTGTCTTAGGTGTAGGGATTCAAATGATATTCCCACTAGAGGTTCCAGCATGGCCAGTCCAGCAGTCCATTTCAGGCTTGTTATACTTTAGAGGGTGACAGCACCATCAGGGTGGTTCTAGTGTTGGCTAGAGTTAGGGTCGGGTAATTCACAATTGGGTACTTTAGGACATGGTGGCCATCGTCCAGCTACAAGCAGACCTCCACAGGGTGGTTATGATTGTGAGGATATTGACCACTGGTTTAGAGATTTCCCCTTAGGTAGGGTAGAAGCACCAGCTCCATAGGTAGATCAACTAGCCAGCAGCACCATCTTTGATTAGAGGCAGAGGCCACGGTCAGGACCGTTAGGGTAGTTATCAAGGTGAACAAGGTGGTACTGTAGAGATAGGTCAAGTGAAAGGGTTGATTCTCTAGGTAGAGATGCTCAGGGCTACTTCTAAGAAGCTCCAGTGTGGCTAGAGGCTGAGGCATTGGATAATATTATCATAGGTATGATTTTTTATGCCATTAGAGTACCTCAACTTTATTTTTTCTAGGCTCTACTTTTCTATATGTATTTGTGTATTGTGTTCCTCGGTTGGGTATGTGTGTAGAGACTTAACAGTGCCATTGTGTGTTTTGACCCTAGTGGGTGAATCTTTAGTAGTGGATTAGGTATTTAGATCTTGCTTGGTTACCACTCAGGGGCGGGACACCCGGGATGACCTTATATTGCTTGATATGTTGGATTTTGATATAATTCTGGGCATGGAGAACTTAGTCATGCTCGATATTTTGCCGGTGTTGTGGCAGGGATATTATAGTCGCACATCGATAGGGGTTATCGCTTTTATTCAAGGTCGGAGGTTAGTGGCTAGCGAATGATTAACTTACCTTTCTTATGTGAGAGATGTTAGTAGGGAGTACCCTACGTTTGATTCAGTTTCTAAAGTACGAAAATATGTGGATATATTTCCTACAGACCTGCCTTGCCTTCTCTCAGACTGTGATATTGATTTTTCCATCGACTTGCAGCCGGGTA
This sequence comes from Solanum dulcamara, assembly GCF_947179165.1. Lineage (NCBI taxonomy): Eukaryota > Viridiplantae > Streptophyta > Magnoliopsida > Solanales > Solanaceae > Solanum > Solanum dulcamara. Next base: position 40,159,093 of record NC_077240.1, on the reverse strand, counting down.
TGTCCTGACCCAAAACTGGACGTGATGGTACTCATTTTATCCAACCAAGACAAGTCAGCCTAAAACCCAATTATTTATATAAGATGATGAAGTAAAATAAAAATAAAAGTTTAACAACAAAAAAAATGATGATTACAAAGTCAACTTAGAGCCATAAAGTTCTTAAAGTCAGTCAAAAATGAAAAGTTAGGATTCCTAACTTTTTTTCTAAGTGCTTAAAGTCATTTTCTTTGATCATGGAAATTACTTTTATATCTCTTATATTTTAATAAAATTTCCAAACTACCCTTTTTATTGTTTTAACCCTAAAATTCACATCATTTTCCTCATTTAAGCACTTTTATCCAAACACTCAACTGCTTATTTATAAAAATAACTTTCAGCACTTCAAAGTTCTAAAAGCACTTCATACATAAAAGTTACTTTTTTTAAGTTCATCCAACGGGCTCTTAATTAAAGCCCCAAAACCTGGTTGTCACATGCATAAGCCTTTACTGTTTTATAATAAATTTGAAAGAAAAACACAAGTCTCGAATGACATTGTCTCTATAGCAGAACAAGATCATAAATAGGCGTCAGAGGTCCACTAGGACGACAAAAAACTACCTCATAAATCTCCATAGGAAGAGATGAGAAAGTATCACAATGATTCGGACCCATAACCTACACAAATGTAAAGGCATGGGGTAGGCACCAAAAAACATGGTACTTAGCAAGTGAACTCCTAAATGCAAAGTCAAGTAATAAATAATGCGGGTACTCCTCACAATCCAACCAAACCTCCACAACTACAACATGCATAAAATCAGCCCAACCTAACAGCTCATAGAGTATATAAAACGTCACTCAATAACAATACTCCAGCAATTACAAATCAACAACACATGGAATCAAGTTTATCAATCACAAGTTCCATATAAAAGCACTCACAGGTTCACAAATGATAAAGATATAAAGTGCAATGAAATGCAATATCAAGTATAGTCATGTATGTCTGACTTAGAAATACATACCTGGGTCTCTCAATATGGCACACATGGGGGACTTATCTATCAATGCACCAATTACAGTATGTGAGATGACCTTCGATAATAGAATCCATCGCAATATGTGACACGTCCCTCGAATAATAATATCCATTGCAGCGTGCGACACATACCTCAAAATGGTACATCCTCTTTTATTTTTTATTCTTCCTCAGTTCATATAACACTTGTCATAACCTTACCTCAGAACCTTTGTAATAGATATGTTCACACAAATAATGACAAGACGGTAGTTTTCATAACCATGCACAATTTACAACAACACAATCATGATACAACATCAACAATTATTCAATAAACCTTTCAAATCATTCTCAACACATCACACATCAATATATAAGCAAGTTGTCTCTTATTATTCTTTTTCATCATTAAGATTATTCAATATGAAAAAGTAACCCATCATCAAGTCAATTACTCCCCAACAAACAAGAAGGAAATACACGATTCTATATACTTAACAAGGGTCAAAAAGTCTACTTTCCTTAAATAATCAAACAATCACTCCGAGACTTGAGCCATCCCTTTTCATTGGGATTCCAAATCA